>NC_092089.1:93934296-93951796 GCF_045679555.1 Salvelinus alpinus
TCAATCATAAATACTATTGAAACAGAAACACAATTCTATCCAGACAACGTCTGGAACATAGAATTACTAAAACATAAAGAAAAGCTTGTTCTTAATTAAAACAGACACTTATTCTATTCAAAGCTGTTGCTATAAAATTCGGACCCGTATCCAGTCTATGTTTTCTGGTAAAAAACAAAGGTCAGAGCCATATTCCCATTCCACCTCCATCTCTGGATCGCCATACTCCAAGTCAGAGATTCCCAAAAAATCACAACATACAAATCACAATATTCCATGTCCAAATTCCCACATGAAAAAACCTCCTTCTGAATAAACTAGATCCCTTTACAGAAACCAAAACAATCCTCCTGTATATCTGCTGTCCTTCTCCTGTCCTGGGCTTCAGTCTGCTGTGAATGATCTGATCCACCGTTCTCTCTCCCTGGGCTTCAGTCTGCTGTGAATGATCTGATCCACCGTTCTCTCTCCCTGGGCTTCAGTCTGCTGTGAATGATCTGATCCACCATTCTCTCTCCCTGGCTTATATACAACATTTAGGGGAAAATACAGTTTAAAGACAACAAACACACCGTGAGCGTGTGTGTGTGTGTGTGTGTGTGTGTGTGTGTGTGTGTGTGTGTGTGTGTGTGTGTGTGTGTGTGTGTGTGTGTGTGTGTGTGTGTGTGTGTGTGTGTGTGTGTGTGTGTGTGTGTGTGTGTGTGTGTGTGAATCACTCTTATTTCCCCCTAAAATATTTGACATGTCAACATGGGGTAAACATGGGGCTTAGAGCAGGGCCTGCTAGATAGAGTGAGAGAGGAGAGGGAGGTATGGAGAGAGTTAGAGATGGAAACAGAGTCTGTTATGCTGGCTGCTGGTTCAGCTTAGACTGGCTGTTTCAGTAGCTAACAGCAGGGTTGGGGTCAATTCCATTTCAATTCCAGTCAATTCAGAAATTAAACAAAATTCCAATTCCAAATTCTCCTAATTGAAAAGCATTGAAGAGAATTGGAATTTCAGTGTGTTTCCTGAATTGACCCCAATCCTGGCTAACAGTCAATTTGTTTCAATAGCAAGCATTCAGTCACTGTGTCTCATTCATTCAGTCTTAATATCAACCAAACAGTTTTTCACCAAACAGTGTACACCAACCACGTATTACCACTCACTCACTCACTCACTCACTCCTGGAGAAGAGACTGCAGGATAGAGAGATAGAGATATGGGCTGTACCTCAGCATAGACAGAGAGGGAGATATGGGCTGTACCTCAGCATAGACAGAGAGGGAGATATGGGCTGTACCTCAGCATAGACAGAGAGGGAGATATGGGCTGTACCTCAGCATAGACAGAGAGGGAGATATGGGCTGTACCTCAGCATAGACAGAGAGGGAGATATGGGCTGTACCTCAGCATAGACAGAGAGGGAGATATGGGCTGTACCTCAGCATAGACAGAGAGGGAGATATGGGCTATACCTCAGCATAGACAGAGAGGGAGATATGGGCTGTACCTCTGTGTAATAGGAGCGAAGAGGTGTCCGGGTTCCACAAGGTTAGCAGTGACTCCCTCTGATGGTGAAAACTATGAACTCTGAGACAATTTAACTGCAGTGTGTGTGTGTGTGTGTGTGTGTGTGTGTGTGTGTGTGTGTGTGTGTGTGTGTGTGTGTGTGTGTGTGTGTGTGTGTGTGTGTGTGTGTGTGTGTGTGTTAATAACATTTAGACTACGTTACCCAGCAGGCTAGGCGGGTGGTTGAAGAATGCCTTGCATGGCTAAACATGGAGTTTTCTAGCTGAAGTATATGTTCATTAAAAGTAGTTAAACCTACGCCCCGGTTTGTCATTATATAAGGAACAAACATAACATGGTGTCAGATTGGTAGTCACTATGACGAGACAGAGAAAAGAAAGGAGTAACGCTGCAAATTTCCGAGACGAAAATTGAACATTCTACCACAAGTCAAGTGATGTGAGTAGTCGACGACACTAGCTTGCAAGAGCGAGGGCAACGAGCCGCAGCAGCGAGAGTGAGGCTGCATTGGAATCTGTTGATGAGCAACATACTGAAGAGAAATTGACACTGTTCCTGTTCTCCGTCATGGATAGGCTTAGTCCTCCTACTCCTATGCAGTTAACAGGCAATCTAGCTGACAATTGGAAACGTTTCTAGCAGAGATTCAATATCTACCTATCAGCCAGTGGAGCTGGGGGAGATGATGACAAATTGAAAGCTTCCATTTTTCTGCATGTTATTGGAGAGGATGCATTGGACATTTACAATAGCTTTCAGCAAGACGAGGCAAACTTGACATTGACTGTGCTAATGGCTAAATTGAGAAGTACTTTGTACCAAGCCAGAACGTCACGTTTGAGAGATACAAGTTTTTCTCTCATGATCAGAAACAGGGAGTCAGTTTTGACCAGTATTTGGCTGAGCTGAACACACTGAGCAAAACGTGTGAATTTGAAAATCTGAAAGACTCACTAGTGAAAGACAGGATAGTCTGTGGCATACTTGATAATGGACTCAAGGAGAGATTGCTGCGTGAGCGAGATTTAACTTTTGATAAAGCAGTGAATATGTGTCGAGCAGCTGAAACCACCAGAGCACAAGCTAAAGAGCTGTGCAGGGATGAGACGTCAGTGTATAAAATAAAAAGAGAGGAGCAATACACACAACGCCTTACAAAACAAAAACAAGCAAAAGAGAGAAATCAAAACACTACATGTTACACAGTCAAGGAGATTGAAGAATTCTTTGTTGATTCTGTGAATCAATCATGGATTGTGCCATTGACTGTGAATGAAACTATAATACCATTCAAGATTGATACTGGAGCACAGGTAAACCTGTTGTCGCTGGATGACTACAAAACACTGAAGGTGAAGAGCAAAATACACCCGGTGAAAATTAAGGTTACTGGTTATACTGGGGAGAATGTACCAGTCATAGGTAGCTGCATAGTAACTTTACAGCACAAAGGAAAACCGTTCAGAGCACAGCTGCTGATTGTGGAAAAGAGTGTACAGCCTATTGTCATGCCCTGACCTTAGAGAGCCTTTTTATGTCTCTATTTGGTTTGGTCAGGTTGCGATTTGGGGTGGGCATTCTATGTTTTTGTTTTCTATGATTTTGTATTTCTATGTTTTGGCCGGGTATGGTTCTCAATCAGGGACAGCTGTCTATCGTTGTTTCTGATTGGGAACCATACTTAGGTAGCCCTTTTCCCTCCTTTCAGTGTGGGAAGTTGTCTTTGTTTGTGTCACTATAGCCCTTAAGCTTCACGGTCGTTTTTGTATTGTTTATTGTTTTGTCATTCTAATAAAAAGAAAAGGTACGCTCACAACGCTGCACTTTGGTCCAGTTCTTTCAATGGCCATGACACCTATTCTAGGAATCAATGCATGTGAAAAGCTCAATTTGTTGAAAAGAGTGTATGTAGTGACATCACAGATTGAAAATGATCAATAATCGCTACTGGCTGAGTATTGAGGATGTTTTTAAGGGTCTTGGATGTTTACCGGGAGAACACAAAATATGTACTGATGACAAAATTACTCCAGTTGTACATGCATGCAGAAATGTTCCATTTGCACTGAGGAAAAAGCTCAAAGAGGAACTCGGACGCATGGAAAAGATGGACGTCATCACAAAAATGGATGAACCTACAGACTGGGTAAGCTCACTGGTTATTGTGGTGAAAAAGAACAGTGATCTCAGGATATGTCTAGACCCGAGAGATCTCAATAAAGCAATCAAGAGAGCATTTCATGTTGCCAACCAGAGAAGAGATGTCGCAGTTTGCTGGAGTAAAGTGGTTCAGTAAGCTTGATGCCTCATCAGGATTCTGGCAAATGAAGCTAGACGATGCAAGCTCAAGGCTATGCACATTCAACACACCTGAGGGCAGGTACAGATTTTTTTGTCTACCATATGGTATTCTCTCAGCGCCAGAGGTCTACCACAAGACAGTCCACATGATCTTCGAGCACATTCCAGGAGTGGAGACTATGATGGATGACATCATCATCTGGGGGTCCACAAAAGAAGAACACGATGCGAGAGTGAGACAAGTGCTGGACCTGACACGGAAAGTCAACCTAAAACTAAACAAGGACAAATGCGAGTTTGGTGTGAAAACACTTACCTTCGTGGGAAACGTACCTTCAGAGGATGGAGTCAAACCAGAACCGAGGAAAACATCAGCCATCAACAACATGGAGCGCCCGAAGAACAAGGACGATGTGAGACGCTTCATGGGGATGATCACCTACCTTGCAAAGTTCATACCTCAACTGTCAACATCCACCCTATTAGATTACTAGTCACTATACTATAGTTAGTGAGCCACCGCTCCCTCTCACACAGATGTCACAATTGGCACCATATTCCCTATATAGTGCACTACCTTTGACCGGAGCCCTATGAGGCCTGGTCAGAAGTTGCACACTAAATAGAGAATAGGCTACTATTTGGAATGCATTCATTTACTACTATCCCACGCTGTGTGATTTGTATTAGTTTAGCAGCCTCTCTGTAATCAGAGGTCAAATGAATGAATGAATGGCAGTTTAATTATCATTTCTTTCTATCCTGGTGACTGCATAAAGCTGGAGGAATGGAAGGATGAAGAGTGGAGGAGTGGAGGGATGGAAGAGCGGAGGGATGGAGGAGTGGAGGAGTGGAGGGATGGAAGAGTGGAGGGATGGAAGAGCGGAGGGATGGAGGAGTGGAGGAGTGGAGGGATGGAAGAGTGGAGGGATGGAAGAGTGGAGGGATGGAAGAGTGGAGGGATGGAAGAGTGGGGAGTGGAGGGATGGAAGAGTGGAGGAGTGGAGGGATTGAAGAGTGGAGGGATGGAAGAGTGGAGGAGTGGAGGGATGGAAGAGTGGAGGAGTGGAAGGATGAAGAGTGGAGGGATGGAAGAGTGGAGGAGTGGAGGGATTGAAGGGTGGAGGAGTGGAGGGATAGAAGAGTGGAGGAGTGGATGGATGGAAGAGTGGAGGAGTGGAGGGATTGAAGAGTGGAGGGATGGAAGAGTGGAGGAGTGGAGGGATGGAAGAGTGGCGGAGTGGAGGGATGGAAGAGTGGAGGAGTGGAGGGATGGAAGAGTGGAGGAGTGGAGGGATGGAATAGTGGAGGAGTGGAGGGATGGAAGAGTGGAGGGATGGAAGAGTGGAGGAGTGGAGGGATGGAAGAGTGGAGGGATGGAAGAGTGGAGGAATGGAGGGATGGAAGAGTGGTGGAGTGGTGGGATGGAAGAGTGGAGGAGTGGAGGGATGGAAGAGTGGAGGAGTGGAGGGATGGAAGAGTGGAGGAGTGGAAGGATGAAGAGTGGAGGGATGGAAGAGTGGCGGAGTGGAGGGATTGAAGAGTGGAGGGATGGAAGAGTGGAGGAGTGGAGGGATGGAAGAGTGGCGGAGTGGAGGGATGGAAGAGTGGAGGAGTGGAGGGATGGAAGAGTGGAGGAGTGGAGGGATGGAATAGTGGAGGAGTGGAGGGATGGAAGAATGGAGGAGTGGAGGGATGGAAGAGTGGAGGGATGGAAGAGTGGAGGAGTGGAGGGATGGAAGAGTGGAGGAGTGGAGGGATGGAAGAGTGGTGGAGTGGTGGGATGGAAGAGTGGAGGAGTGGAGGGATGGAAGAGTGGAGGGATGGAAGAGTGGAGGAGTGGAGGGATGGAAGAGTGGAGGAGTGGAGGGATGGAAGAGTGGAGGAGTGGAGGGATGGAATAGTGGAGGGATGGAATAGTGGAGGAGTGGAGGGATGGAATAGTGGAGGGATGGAATAGTGTAGGAGTGGAGGGATGGAATAGTGGAGGAGTGGAGGGATGGAATAGTGGAGGAGTGGAGGGATGGAATAGTGGAGGAGTGGAGGGATGGAATAGTGGAGGAGTGGAGGGATGGATTAGTGGAGGAGTGGAGGGATGGAATAGTGGAGGAGTGGAGGGGTGGAGGGATGGAATAGTGGAGGAGTGGAGGGATGGAGGGATGGAGTGGAGGAGTGGAGGGGTGGAGGGATGGAATAGTGGAGGAGTGGAGGGATGGAATAGTGGAGGAGTGGAGGGATGGAATAGTGGAGGAGTGGAGGGATGGAATAGTGGAGGAGTGGAGGGATGGAATAGTGGAGGGGTGGAATAGTGGAGGGTTGGATGAGTGGAGGGTTGGATGAGTGGAGGGTTGGATGAGGTGAGGGTTGGATGAGTGGAGGGGTGGAGGCCCACATGGAAAAATACAACAGTTTACTATACAGTACTACAATAATTACTATAGAATTCTGGAGTAAACTGTAGTATACTGTAGAATACAATACTCCACTGTAGTATCCCTCGATCATGTGTAGTACATATTATTGAAATGTATAGTATACTGTTGGAGACTATAGTAAATACTACAGTATTATCCGCAAAAAAACACCGTAGTAATGTCTGCAAAAACACTACAGTCCTCAAAAACACCACACATCTGAGCCACGGCCTGTTCACCCCGCTACCATCCAGAAGGAGAGGTCAGTACAGGTGCATCAAAGCTGGGACCGAGAGACTGAAAAACAGCTTCTATCTCAAGGCCATCAGACTGTTAAATAGCCATCACTGGCTGGCTACCACCCACTTACTCAACCCTGCACCTTAGAAGCTGCTGCCCTTTGTACATAGACATGGAATCACTGGCCACTTTAATAATGGAACACTAGTCACTTGAATAATGTTTACATACTGCTTTACTCATCTCATACTGTATTCTACTGTATTCTAGTTAATACCACTCTGACATTGCTCGTCCTAATATTTATACATTTCTTAATTCCATTATTTTACTTTTAGATTTGTATGTATTGTTGAGAATTGTTAGATATTACTATACTGTTGGAGCTAGGAACACAAGCATTTCGCTACACCCTCAATAACATCTGCTAAATATGTGTATTTGACTAAAACAATTTGATTTGATTACCACACCCCCCCGGGCCTTATTGCTTAAGTATACTACAGTCTTCAAAAACACTATAGTAAATACTACAGTCTTCAAAAACACTATAGTAAATACTACAGTAATGTCTGCAAAAACACTACAGTAATTACTACAGTCTTCAAAAACATAGTAAATACTACAGTAATGTCTGCAAAAACACTACAGTAATTACTACAGTCTTCAAAAACACTACAGTAAATACTATACAGTATACCTCAATCTGCAACAACTCTATATATACTACAGATTTATTTTACTATAGTATATATACTATAATTAACTGTAAATACTACAGTAAAGTATTACAGTAAAGTCTGCAAACACACAACAGTGAATGTTAAAGTATTTATACCATATTATAAACTGGGTGGTTAGAGCTCTGAATGCTGATTGGCTGACAGTATTGCGTCATGCCTAAGAACAGCCATTAGTTGTGGTATATTGGCCATATACCACACCCCCTCTAGCCTTATTGCTTAAGTATACTATAGTATTGTGGGGGTGGTGGAGGGACCAAATATCATTGGTATCCATAGCTTATCAATGTACATTATAGGAGAAACACTCCCTTAATGCGTTACATAATAAATACTTCCTTAAAACTTCCCTAGCTTCTGCCCCATATCACTTGCATGAATACAACCAACTGTTATTGGGTCAGGGATCCAGGGACCTCTTCCTCCAATCCACGGCACTTTTTAAATTTGTATTAGATTTTTAATAAAGGACCTGGTGGCCTATCTAGACATAATAATAAGGATAACACTAAATCAATCATTGAATACCTCTGTAAAACTACTGAAGCTGTAATAATAATAATAATAATAATAATAATAAATCATTTTCTAAACCAGCCTCGTCTGAACCCGCCTCATCTGAACCCGCCTCGTCTGAACCAGCCTCCTCTGAACCAGCCTCGTCTGAACCCGCCTCGTCTGAACCCGCCTCGTCTGAACCCGCCTCGTCTGAACCCGCCTCGTCTGAACCCGCCTCCTCTGAGCCCGCCTCGTCTGAGCCCGCCTCGTCTGAACCCGCCTCGTCTGAACCCGCCTCCTCTGAGCCCGCCTCGTCTGAACCCGCCTCGTCTGAACCCGCCTCTTCTGAACCCGCCTCGTCTGAACCCGCCTCGTCTGAACCCGCCTCGTCTGAACCCGCCTCGTCTGAACCCGCCTCGTCTGAACCCGCCTCGTCTGAACCCGCCTCGTCTGAACCCGCCTCGTCTGAACCCGCCTCGTCTGGTGATTTGTAAACCTGAGTAGAGGAAAACGGGTAATCCTGAAAGGTTAAGGTCCTTCCACTGATAAAACAGAAGGTGGTGTAATCAACTCTTGTTTTGAACTTGTATTCACAGATTATATGCATGAAGATGCCAAGTCAGATCAAGTTTATTCGTTATTTTGCTAATTTAAAAAACGGTGAAAAAGAGGAAACAGGTGGATTTCCGGACACAGATTAGGCCTGATCCTGGACTAAAGCATGTTCAACGGAGATGATAGATTTTTTCAGGACCAGGCTTAGTCTGTGTCCGGGAAACAGCCCCTATATGTTATTTAATGTATATGCTTTCACTTTATCCACTCTAATACATGAAACATTTGTGGGTGTGGACAGCTGTGCTGGAAGGACAGTCAATGTAATATGATAATGACGTTAATATGAGAACATACACTATGATAATGACATTAATGTGAGAACATACACTATGATAATGACATTAATATGAGAACATACACTATGATAATGACATTAATGTGAGAACATACACTATGATAATGACGTTAATATGAGAACATACACTATGATAATGACGTTAATATGAGAACATACACTATGATAATGACGTTAATATGAGAACATACACTATGATAATGACATTAATGTGAGAACATACACTATGACAATGACATTAATGTGAGAACATACACTATGATAATGACATTAATGTGAGAACATACACTATGACAATGGTGTTAATATGAGAACATACACTATGATAATGACGTTAATATGAGAACATACACTATGATAATGACGTTAATATGAGAACATACACTATGATAATGACATTAATGTGAGAACATACACTATGACAATGATGTTAATATGAGAACATACACTATGATAATTACATTAATGTGAGAACATACACTATGACAATGATGTTAATATGAGAACATACACTATGACAATGACATTAATGTGAGAACATACACTATGATAATGACATTAATGTGAGAACATACACTATGACAATGACGTTAATATGAGAACATACACTATGATAATGACGTTAATATGAGAACATACACTATGATAATGACATTAATGTGAGAACATACACTATGATAATGACATTAATGTGAGAACATACACTATGATAATGACGTTAATATGAGAACATACACTATGATAATGACATTAATGTGAGAACATACACTATGATAATGACGTTAATATGAGAACATACACTATGATAATGACGTTAATATGAGAACATACACTATGATAATGACATTAATGTGAGAACATACACTATGACAATGACATTAATATGAGAACATACACTATGATAATGACATTAATGTGAGAACATACACTATGACAATGACGTTAATATGAGAACATACACTGTGACAATGACGTTCATATGAGAACATACACTGTGACAATGACGTTCATATGAGAACATACACTATGATAATGACGTTAATATGAGAACATACACTATGATAATGACATTATTATGAGAACATACACTATGATAATGACATTATTATGAGAACATATACTATGATAATGACATTAATGTGAGAACATACACTATGATAATGACATTATTATGAGAACATACACTTATGTAGATGTAGTAAAAAGTTAGACTTTTGAATCATCTGTCCATAGAATATTCTTCCAATAGTATTGAGGATCATCCAGGTGCTTCCAGGTGCTTTTTGGCAAACTTGAGTCAACTTTTTGGACAACATGGGTCCCATTATGTCTGGTGAAAACCAAACACTGCATACCACAGTAAGAATCTCATACCAACGGTCAGCATGGTGGTGGTAGCGTGATGGTTTGGGGATGCTTTGCTGCCTCAGGACCTGGACGACTTGCCTTAACAGAAGGAACCATGAATTCTGCTCTGTATCAGAGAATTCCACAGGAGAAAGTCAGGCCATCCGTCTGTGAGCTTCATCAAGTTTATTTTATATAGCCCTTCGTACATCAGCTAATATCTCGAAGTGCTGTACAGAAACCCAGCCTAAAACCCCAAACAGCAAGCAATGCAGGTGTAGAAGCACGGCGGCTAGGAAAAACTCCCTAGAAAGGCCAAAACCTAGGAAGAAACCTAGAGAGGAACCAGGCTATGAGGGGTGGCCAGTCCTCTTCTGGCTGTGCCGGGTGGAGATTATAACAGAACATGGCCAAGACGTTCAAATGTTCATAAATGACCAGCAGGGTCAAATAATAATCAGGCGGGGAGCTGAAGCTGAAGTGCAGCTGGGTCATGCAGCAAGACAATGATCCTAAACACACTATCAAGGGGCCTTACACAAGGGGCTAAATACTTTTTCACACAGGGGCGTGGGTGTTGCAAAACTTTGTTAATTAAATAAATAAAACAAGTATATAATTGTTATGTTATTTGATCACTCAGGTTCTTTTTATTTAATATTAGGTTTTGGTTGAAGATTTGATAATGTTCAGTATCAACAATATAGAAAAACAAGTAAATACTTTTTCACGGTACTGTATACACTGTGTCATGACAGTGTTATGACCATGTTATAACAGGTTATAACATATTATGACATGGTTATGACCGTATCATAACGTGTTATGACGCTGGGTGTCAAGTTAAGTGTTACCACAGAAACCTACCTGTGCTCCAGGACAGGATCATTAGTATCACTGCAGGTATCATATCTGTCTGTAACTGGGGCTCCACTGAGCTATGTTAGCTTGCTGGCTGAAGAGTTGACTGAAGAGTGGAGTGGACTTGTATATCACTGCTTATATTTGCATTGACTGGAGAGTGCAGTGGATTTATATCTTGTATCTTCTTGCGTTCTCATTTCCTCATGCTAATAACAAACCTACTGCTCTTACAGCTGATCTGCGATCAGTGTTGGTAGCCCACCACAGGAAACAGCTCACCTGTATAACACAGTTTATTTTAGATGCTGCTACATCCTCTGCTGACGTTGATAGGAAAAAACACTGATCACAGATTATCTAGAAATGAATCAGGACTGGTGAGAGTATCTGCACGTGTACCTATAGAGTACTGTATGCAGATCTGTCCTTAACCTTAACCTACACGGAAATAATCAAATGACCCAATCTGTCAATCAGATCTAACCTGGTCAATAAATAATCAGATCAATGCAGAAACAGAGTGCTCCTTTGTCTTTATTTCTGGGATAGTCGCCTGTTGAAGTGTCAGGGGGTAAAGAATGTTTTCTGGTCCCAGGTCTGTTTGTGTTGTCTTTCCAACTCCTATTATGAAATTGTTAAAGTCGTTGGTGAGACAGCACCAACAGATCTGGGACCAAGCTACATCAGACGCTCCTTCTTGTGCATTTCAATGAACCGGAGTCTCAAATGCAGTTCACTATGATCTCCATCCTTTATTTCAATCCTGTGTAACGTGGACCTGATCAAGTACCCAATGGACAGACAGGTGTTTACCCTGCATCTGGAGAGCTGTGAATAGCCCACCTGACACACACGCACGCACGCAGACAAACACACACGCACACATGGGAGTGTTGGTCTTCTGAGAACTTTATTAATGTATTTATCACAACCCATAAACCACCTCCAGGTAGTAGGAAATAAATCAGTAACACATGGGAGTGTTGGTCTTCTGAGAACATGTATTTATTAATGTATTTATCACGACCCATAAACCACCTCCAGGTAGTAAATCAGTAAAGTGCAAACATCAATCACAAATGAGGGTCTGCTTGTGTTAAAATACATGACCTGGGTACAGTGACTGAGGAAAGCATTCAGACCCCTTCCCTTTTTCCACATTGTGTTACGTTACAGCCTTATTCTAAAATTGATTCATTAAAAAAAGTCCTCGGCAATATGCACACAATACCCCATAATGACAAAGTGAAAACAAATAAACAAATAAAAAACAAAAATACCTTATTTACATAAGTATTCAGCCCCTATGCTATGAGACTCGAAACAGAGCTCAGGTGCCTATTGTTTCCACTGATCATCCTTGAGATGTTTCTACAACTTGGAGTCCACCAGTGTTAAATTCAAATGAATGGACATGATTTGGAAATGCACACACCTGTCTATATAAGGTCCCACAGTTGACAGTGCACGTCAGAGCGAAAACCAAGCCATGAGGTCAAAGGAATTGTCCATAGAGCTCCGAGACAAGATTGTGTCGAGGCACAGATCTGGGGAAGGGTAAAAATGGCTGCAGCATTGAGGGTCCCTAAGAACACAGTGGCCTCCATCATTCTTAAATGGAAGATGTCCGCAACCACCAAGACTCTTCCTAGAGCTGGCTGCCCGGCCAAACTGAGCAATCGGGGGAGAAGGGCCTTGGTCAGGGAGGTGACCAAGAACCTGATGGTCACTCTGACAGAGTTCCAGAGTTCCTCTGTGGAGATGGAAGAACCTTCCAGAAGAACTACCATCTCTGCAGCACTTCACCAATCAGGCCTTTACAGTAGAGTGGCCAGCGTAAGCCACACCTCACTAAAAGGCACATGACAGCCCTCTTGGAGTTTGCCAAAAGGCACCTGAAGACTCTCAGACCATGATAAACAAGATTCTCTGGTCTGATGAAACCAAGATTGAACTCTTTGGCCTGAATGCCAAGCGTCACGTCTGGAGGAAACCTGGCACCATCCCTACGGTGAAGCATGGTGGTGTCAGCATCATGCTGTGGGGATGTTTTTCAGCAGCAGGGACTGGGAGACTCGTCAGGATCGAGGCGAAGATGAAAGGAGAAAAGTACAGAGAGATCCTTGATGAAAACCTGCTCCAGAGCGCTCAGGCCTCAGACTGGGGCGAAGGTTCACCTTCCAACAGGACAACGACCTTAAGCACACAGCCAAGACAGTGCAGGAGTGGCTTCGGCACAAGTCTCTGAATGTCCTTGAGTGGCCCAGCCAGAGCCCAGACTTGAACCCGATCGAACATCTCTGGAGAGACCTGAAAATATCTGTACAGCAACGCTCCCCATCCAACCTGACAGAGCTTGAGAGGATCTGCAGAGAAGAATGGGAGAAACTCCCCAAATACAGGTGTGCCAAGCTTGTAGTGTCATACCCAAGAAGACTCAGGCTGTAATCACTGCCAAAGGTGCTTCAACAAAGTAAAGGGTCTGAATACTTATGTAAATGATGTCATTTTTATTTTTTAATTTTTTTTATAAATTAGCAAAAATGTCTAAAAAACTGTTATTGCTATGTCATTATAGGGTATTGCGTGTAGATTGAGGATTTAAAATATATATATATTTTAGAATAAGGATGTAACGTAACAAAATGTGGAAAAAGTAAAGGGGTCTGAATACTTTCCGAAGGCAGTGTATTTGATGAGTTTTAGAAATGATCAGCGGTGTGAATTCCTGTAGATAGGTGTTGGCACCTGGTGTCCATTGTTCAGATAATATTTACAGTTACATCTATTATTAGCACCATTTTGTTAGTCATTGTATTGTTTATAGTCATTCATAATTTGAGGGGAAAAGGACCATTGTGCAGTGTGAAAATAATCCTACTATATACAAAACAGACGGCTATATCGTTACGCTAATATAGGACTAGTAAAGGCCCAGTGAACTACTTACACAAAAAAATACAAATAAAACAAAATCTGATTTTTCAGCAGGTGCTGCAGCACTATCAGTGCCCCCTAACCCCTGCTTCCCGCGGCAAAGGGAGAAAAGTATGTTTTAAAAAAAAAACTGCAATTTTGACAAGTAGCCCTTTCCTGCAGTCAACTAACAAAAGATCTCTATTTGGACTCATGGGTGGAATGTTAATTATATTTTTCTTGCTTTTTTTCATGGGTGGAATCTCCAATCTTGCTTTAAGAAAGATAATTTTTTTAAATCCATTGTTTCTATGTTTTGTTATATTTTAGTCTTCTGTTATGTATACAACGTGTAATACTGGGAAGCAAACTCAACATTGAATACATTTTAAGTCTGTATCTGACATGTTACAGATCTCTTCTTTTTTTAAGCCCATAACCATGTGTGTGAGGTGTATAGAAACACTCTGTGTGACCCTGATTTAGCCCACTGCAGTACAAGTGTAAGCCCTTTTATCAAATTACCCAGAGTCAGATGAACTCATGGATACCATTTTTATGTCTCTGTGTGTAGGTTGAAGGAAGTTGAAGGAAGGTTCTGGAGCCCTTGTTAACTAACTTTAGTGAAATGACTGGAAGTCTACAGGAGAAGTTACAGTAGCATGGAGCTAGGAATGGGCTAAACTGCCAAAATCTGGAAGTATCCCTTTAAAGCCCATCACGTACAGTAAATCACTGAGTTTTCCTTCCATGTCCATTGTCTTCCATTCCTGTTCTATGGAACATTCTTAGATCTCTCAATGTCCCTTTCTCTGTCGTTTATCAAGGTAAATTCATATCCTTTCTGTACACTGGCTCAATGTCCTGAATACCTGTCCATTTCTCTACAACAATCTAAACAACACATCCTCTCTCTGATATGCCTCCAATCATCTCCAGTCTTGCTTTAACATCCTTATGCCCTAAGCGCATTTCTTCGACTCCCATTCCTGCAAAGAAAATCAACAGTTAAATATGTTTGTGTATTACACTTTAAGTGTATTACACGCACACACACGCACACACACGCTGAGTTCTCCACTGTGAGTTCTCCACTGTGAGTTCTCCTCTGTCAGTTCTCCTCTGTCAGTTCTCCTCTGTCAGTTCTCCTCTGTCAGTTCTCCTCTGTCAGTTCTCCTCTGTCAGTTCTCCTCTGTCAGTTCTCCTCTGTCAGTTCTCCTCTGTCAGTTCTCCTCTGTCAGTTCTCCTCTGTCAGTTCTCCTCTGTCAGTTCTCCTCTGTCAGTTCTCCTCTGTCAGTTCTCCTCTGTCAGTTCTCCTCTGTCAGCTCTCCTCTGTCAGCTCTCCTCTGTCAGCTCTCCTCTGTCTCCTCAGGTGCTCACTCTAACTGCTGGGATACCATTAGACCCCTATGGCCTGATGATGGAACTGGCTGATAGTGACAGACTGTGGCCTGATGATGGAACTGGCTGATAGTGACAGATGCACAATTTGGGACCCAGATAAACTGTGTGTGTCTTTCACACTTACCTTGGCTTTCTGCATGACTGTTCCTTTATAGGAAGAGTAGATAGGAGGTTTCTTACAGCTGACTGGTATAGATCCAGAGCAGTAGGGCCTGCTATAGACCTGAGACACACACGTTAAAATCATTAGCACCACTGATCACTTATTTGCTGGTGGGTCTATGTGTGTGTGTGAGTGTGTGAGTGTGTGTGCATGCATGAGCACATTTGTGTGTGTTGTACCTTGCTGGAGGGTTTGCTCTCCCCAGGTGGCCCCAGAGCTCCTCCTGCTAGACTCTTCTGCAGGTTGTCTTTAACCTGGGTGAGACGGAGCTCCAGGTCCACCCTCTCACTTTCCTTCCCACGGCAAGCCTCCTCTAGCTGGGACACACGCTCACTCAGGGAGCCCCTCTGCTCCTCTGCTCCAGGAACACACAGAAACAGAGGAAATTGATTAGGGAGCACCTGTATAGTTCCTCCAGTAGGGGGTGGTAGAGCGTTGCTGATTATATTTTGTATGTACCTTAAGTACTGTAGCCTACTGAGATATGTTTTGTGTGTGTGTGTGTGTGTGTGTGTGTGTGTGTGTTCTGACCCCTCCTACCTGAAGCAGTCTTCAACCTCTCCTTCACCTCTCTCCTCGCTTGTCTCAGTGTCAGCAGAGTGTTCCGTATTCCATCCCTCTCTCTCTCCAGCTCTTCTTTCTCTTTCAAGTAGTGTTTAGCGTCCTCCTCCGCTCGTGTTTTCCCATAGAGGCCATATTGATTGGCGACTGGGGGAGTCACAGAAAGGTGAGAGGTGAAAGGTCAGACCTGGTGAGGTTATGGGAAGAAAACGTAACATTCTCTCTCTCTCTCTCTCTCTCTCTCTCTCTCTCTCTCTCTCTCTCTCTCTCTCTCTCTCTCTCTCTCTCTCTCTCTCTCTCTCTCTCTCTCTCTCAGAGGAAGAGTAGGAGAGAGAAAGACAGGGGCGAGAGATACAGAAGAGAGAGAGAGGTCAGCAGCGAAGCTAATGAGGTTTTCTCAGAAATCTCAGGTTCCATCCTCTCCTCTTCTTTTCTCTTCACAGACAGTAGGCTTTGAAGTGACAGACAGACAGTAGGCTTTGAAGTGATAGACAGTAGACTTTGAAGTGACAGACAGAGAAGGAAAGAAGGTATCCCACTGGGCAAAAACTTCCTTTCAGCAAAGAAATGAAATGTGAAGACATTGAATCAATGTGGAAAACTGATTGGATTTGCAAAAAGTCATCAAGACAAGGGTATTTGGTATTTTTTTCCTAAATCGAATGACCTGGTGATATGTTTTGTTGATTTCACGTTGAATTCACATGAGTTGACAACCAAATGTAAATCAAAACTAGAAGTTGAATTGACGTCTGTGCCCAGTGGGATGTGTGTGTGTGTGTGTGTGTGTGTGTGTGTGTGTGTGTGTGTGTGTGTGTGTGTGTGTGTGTGTGTGTGTGTGTGTGTGTGTGTGTGTGTGTGTGTGTGTGTGTGTGTGTCTTACAGGAGCCTGTGTGTTTCAGGGACGGACCAGGTTTGGTTACAGCAGAGTATTTAGTGGAGAAACTGGACTTTGTTCCGGCACCTTCATCAGGCTGTAGAAGAGAAGGCTGAAGGGAAGAGAAAGGAGGACTATGAGAGACATCAACAAAGAGCAGCAGAAAAAGTAAACAAATGCCTAGACTTTAGCTCAGCGGGATACGACAGTCTGGTCTCTCTCACTCTCCCCCCCTTCTCTCTCTCTCTCTCAACTAATGGCATCTATTGAAAAGAGTGTGGTCTATTTGGGTGAACAATCAGAGGTTTCATATTCAGACCAGACAGTGATTGTCCCAGACAGCTGTGTGCGCAAGCACTCACAGAGACAAGCACTCACAGACACAAGCACTCACAGACACAAGCACTCACAAACACACGAACTCACACACACACACACACACACGCACTCACACACACACACGCACTCACACACACACACACTCACACACACACGCACTCACACACACACGCACTCACACACACACTCACGCACTCACACACACACTCACGCACTCACGCACTCACACACTCACACACTCACACACACACACACTCACACACACACACACACACGCACTCACACACACACACACACACACACACACACACACACGCACGCACTCACACACACGCACACGCAAGCTCTCACACAGCTCCTCCCGGCACTTCAGAGGAAACCGTCCTGTCTGGGAATAATCCTCCT
>NC_092089.1:93956796-94174296 GCF_045679555.1 Salvelinus alpinus
GTTATTCTGTTGTTTTGTTGTTATTCTGTATGTCTGTTGTTATTCTCTTGGTCTGTTATTATTCTGATATTTTGTTGTTATTCTGTTGTTCTGTTGTTATTCTGTTGTTCTGTTATTATTATTTTGTTCTGTTGTTATTCTGTTGTTCTGTTGTTATTCTGTTGTTTTGTTGTTATTCTGTATGTCTGTTGTTATTCTCTTGGTCTGTTGTTATTCTCTTGGTCTGTTATTATTCTGATGTTCTGTTGTTATTCTGTTGTTCTGTTGTTATTCTGTTGTTCTGTTGTTATTCTGTTGTTCTGTTGTTATTCTGTTGTTCTGTTATTATTCTGTTCTGTTGTTATTCTGTTGTTCTGTTGTTGTTCTGTTGTTCTGTTGTTATTCTGTTGTTGTTCTGTTGTTAAGTTGTTATTCTGTTGTTCTGTTGTTATTCTGTTTTTCTGTTAATATTCTGTTGTTCTGTTAATATTCTGTTGTTCTGTTAATATTCTGTTGTTATGTTGTTGTTCTGTTGTTATTCTGTTGTTATTCTGTTGTTCTGTTGTTATTCTGTTGATCTGTTATTTTTCTGTTAATATTCTGTTGTTCTGTTAATATTCTGTTGTTCTGTTATTATTCTGTTCATATTCTGTTGTTCTGTTGTTATTCTGTTGTTATGTTGTTATTCTGTTGTTATGTTGTTATTCTGTTGTTCTGTTGTTATTCTGTTGTTATGTTGTTATTCTGTTGATCTGTTATTTTTCTGTTAATATTCTGTTGTTCTGTTAATATTCTGTTCATATTCTGTTGTTCTGTTGTTATTCTGTATGTCTGTTGTTATTATCTTGGCCTGTTATTATTCTGCTGTTCTGTTATTATTCTGTTGTTCTGTAATTATTCTGTTCCGTTAATATTCTGTTGTTCTGTTATTATTCTGTTGTTCTGTTAATATTCTGTTGTTATGTTGTTATTCTGTTGTTCTGTTATTATTCTTGTAAGGGTTGCGGAACTGGTGGCAGTGAAGTCAGACGCAGGAGAGCAGAGATAGGTAATAGCCGGAGCAGTTTAATTGCAAAACTCATGGCAATACAAAAAGAACCTACATGGGTACAAAACCCGACGGGCACCAGTAACATAGTGCACAAGCACTTACAAACAAACAATTCCACACAAGGACATGGGGGGAACAGAGGGTTAAATACACAACACTTAATGAGGGAAATGGAAACCAGGTGTGTAGGAAAACAAAACAAAACAAATGGAAAATGAAAAGTGGATCGACGATGGCTAGAAACCGGTGACACCGACCGCCGAACACCGCCCGAACAAGGAGAGGAAACGACTTCGGTGGAAGTCGTGACAATTCTGTTGTTCTGTTATGATTCTGTTGTTATGTTGTTATTCTGTTGATCTGTTATTATTCTGTTAATATTCTGTTGTTCTGTTGTTATTCTGTTGTTCTGTTGTTATTGTGTTGTTATGTTGTTATTCTGTTGATCTGTTATTTTTCTGTTAATATTCTGTTGTTCTGTTAACATTCTGTTGTTCTGTTATTATTCTGTTCTTCTGTTATTATTCTGTTCTTCTGTTAATATTCTGTTGTTCTGTTATTATTCTGTTGTTCTGTTAATATTCTGTTGTTCTGTTAATATTCTGTTGTTCTGTTAATATTCTGTTGTTCTGTTATTATTGTGTTGTTCTGTTGTTATTCTGTTGTTTTGTTGTTATTCTGTATGTCTGTTGTTATTCTCTTGGTCTGTTATTATTCTGATATTTTGTTGTTATTCTGTTGTTCTGTTATTATTATTTTGTTCTGTTGTTATTCTGTTGTTCTGTTGTTATTCTGTTGTTTTGTTGTTATTCTGTATGTCTGTTGTTATTCTCTTGGTCTGTTATTATTCTGATGTTCTGTTGTTATTCTGTTGTTCTGTTGTTATTCTGTTGTTCTGGTGTTATTCTGTTGTTCTGGTGTTATTCTGTTGTTCTGTTATTATTCTGTTCTGTTGTTATTCTGTTGTTCTGTTGTTGTTCTGTTGTTCTGTTGTTATTCTGTTGTTGTTCTGTTGTTAAGTTGTTATTCTGTTGTTCTGTTGTTATTCTGTTTTTCTGTTGTTATTCTGTTGTTCTGTTGTTATTCTGTTGTTCTGTTGTTATTCTGTTGTTCTGTTGTTATTATCTTGGCCTGTTATTATTCTGCTGTTCTGTTGTTATTCTCTTATTCTTTTGTTATTCTGCTGTTCTGTTGGTCTGTTATGATTCTGCTGTTCTGTTGTTATTCTGTTGATCTGTTATTATTCTGTTGTTCAGTTAATATTCTGTTGTTCTGTTGTTATTCTGTTGTTCATTGTTATTCTGTTGTTCTGTTGTTATTATGTTGTTCTGTTGTTATTCTGTTGTTCTGTTGTTATTCTGTTGTTCTGTTGTTATTCTGTTGTTCATTGTTATTCTGTTGGCCTGTTATTATTCTGCTGTTCTGTTGCTATTCTGTTGTTATTCTGTTGGTCTGTTGTTATTCTGTTGGTCTGTTGTTATTCTGTTGGTCTGTTGTTATTCTGTTGTCGTCACTTTCTGACCTTAGTTTCTTTTTATGTCTTTGTGTTAGGTTGGTCAGGGCGTGAGTTTGGGTGGGTAGTCTATGTTCTGTTTTCTATGTTGTTGTATTTCTATGTCTGGCCTGATATGGTTCTCAATCAGAGGCAGCTGTCGATCGTTGTCTCTGATTGAGAATCATATTTAGGTAGCCTGTTTTCCCACTATTGGTTGTTTCTGTCTAGTGTCTGTTCATCTTACAGAACTGTTTCGTTTTTCTTATCGTTGTTATTTTGTGTAGTGTTCAGTTTGAAATTAAAATATGACGAACACTTACCACATTGCATTTTGGTCCTCCTCTCCTTCCACCAACGAAAGCCGTTACAGTTGTTCTGTTGTTATTCTGCTGTTCTGTTTTTATTCTGTTGTTCTGTTTTTATTCTGTTGTTCTGTTTTTATTCTGTTGTTCTGTTGTTATTCTGCTGGTCTGTTGTTATTCTGCTGTTCTGTTGTTATTCTGCTGTTCTGTTGTTATTCTGCTGTTCTGTTGTTATGTTGTTATTGTATTGTTATGTTGTTATTCTGTTGTTCTGATGTTATTCTGTTGTTCTGATGTTATTCTGTTGGTCTGTTGTTATTCTGTTGGTCTGTAATTATTCTGTTGTTATTCTGTTGGTCAGTTGTTATTCTGTTGTTCTGTTAATATTCTGTTGTTCTGTTAATATTCTGTTATTATTCTGTTGTTCTGTTGTTATTCTGTTGGTCTGTTGTTATTATGTTTGTCTGTTATTATTCTGTTGTTCTGTTGTTATTCTGTTGTTATGTTAATTTTCTGTTGTTCTGTTGTTCTGTTATTTGTCTGTGTAACGTTCGTCGTATGGAGGAAGAGAGGAGGACCAAGGCGCAGCGTGAAAAGTATCCATTTTAATTGAATACGTAAACAAACAAACAAAATAACGATAAACGAGAAATAACACAAAACGAAACAGTTCTATCTGGTGCAGACACACGAAGACTGAAGACAACCACCCACACACCCCAACAGAAAACAGGCTACCTAAATGTGGTTCCCAATCAGAGACAATGATTAACACCTGCCTCTGATTGAGAACCATATTAGGCCAAACACAGAAACGGGAAAACTAGACACACAACATAGAATGCCCACTCAGCTCACGTCCTGACCAACACTAAAACAAAGAAAACACAAAAGAACTATGGTCAGAACGTGACAGTCTGTTTTGCTGTTGTTGTTTTGTTGCTCTGTTAATATTCTGTTTTTCTGTTGTTGTTCAGTTATTATTCTGTTGTTCTGTTAATATTCTGTTAATATTCTCTGTGTTCTGTTATCTGATCTATTATTCTGTTGTTCTGTTATTATTCTGTTATTATTCTGTTGTTATTCTGTTGTTCTGTTATTATTCTCTTGATCTGTTATTATTCTGTTGTTCTGTTATTATTCTGTTATTATTCTGTTGTTGTTCTGTTATTATTCTGTTATTATTCTGTTGTTGTTCTGTTGTTCTGTTATTATTCTGTTGTTCTGTTATTATTCTGTTATTATTCTGTTGTTGTTCTGTTGTTCTGTTATTATTCTGTTGTTCTGTTATTATTCTGTTGTTCTGTTATTATTCTGTTGTTATTCTGTTGTTCTGTTATTATTCTGTTGTTATTCTGTTATTCTGTTGTTCTGTTATTCTATTGTTCTGTTATTCTATTGTTCTGTTATTATTCTGTTGTTCTGTGTTTATGCCATGGGTTCTATTGGGTTTAACACACACTGACTCTAGTGTAACCCCTCACTGACTCTAGTATAACCCCTCACTGACACCAGTGTAACCCCTCACTGACTCGAGTGTAACACATACTAACTAGTGTAACACATACTGACTCTAGTATAACCCCTCACTGACACCAGTGTAACCCCTCACTGACTCGAGTGTAACACATACTAACTAGTGTAACACATACTGACTCTAGTATAACCCCTCACTGACACCAGTGTAACCCCTCACTGACTCGAGTGTAACACATACTAACTAGTGTAACACATACTGACTCTAGTGTAACCCCTCACTGACTAGTGTAACCCCTCACTGACTCGAGTGTAACACATACTAACTAGTGTAACACATCACTGACTCTAGTGTAACCCCTCACTGACTCTAGTGTAACCCCTCACTGACTCTAGTGTAACCCCTCACTGACTCTAGTGTAACCCCTCACTGACTCTAGTGTAACACACACTGACTCTAGTGTAACACACACTGACTCTAGTGTAACACACACTGACTCTAGTGTTACACACACTGACTCTAGTGTAACACACACTGACTCTAGTGTAACACACACTGACTCTAGTGTAACACACACTGACTCTAGTGTAACACACACTGACTCTAGTGTAACACACACTGACTCTAGTGTAACACACACTGACTCTAGTGTAACACACACTGACTCTAGTGTTACACACACTGACTCTATTGTAACACACACTGACTCTAGTGTAACACACACTGACTCTAGTGTAACCCCTCACTGGCTCTAGTGTAACACACACTGACTCTAGTGTAACACACACTGACTCTAGTGTAACACACACTGACTCTAGTGTTACACACACTGACTCTATTGTTACACACACTGACTCTAGTGTAACACACACTGACTCTAGTGTAACACACACTGACTCTAGTGTAACACACACTGACTCTAGTGTAACACACACTGACTCTAGTGTTACACACACTGACTCTAGTGTAACACACACTGACTCTAGTGTAACACACACTGACTCTATTGTAACACACACTGACTCTAGTGTAACCCCTCACTGACTCTAGTGTAACACACACTGACTCTAGTGTAACCCCTCACTGACTCTAGTGTAACACACACTGACTCTAGTGTAACCCCTCACTGACTCTAGTGTAACCCCTCACTGACTCTAGTGTAACACACACTGACTCTAGTGTAACACACACTGACTCTAGTGTAACACACACTGACTCTAGTGTAACACACACTGACTCTAGTGTTACACACACTGACTCTATTGTTACACACACTGACTCTAGTGTAACACACACTGACTCTATTGTAACCCCTCACTGACTCTAGTGTAACACACACTGACTCTATTGTAACACACACTGACTCTAGTGTAACACACACTGACTCTAGTGTAACCCCTCACTGACTCTAGTGTAACCCCTCACTGACTCTAGTGTAACACACACTGACTCTATTGTAACACACACTGACTCTAGTGTAACACACACTGACTCTAGTGTTACACACACTGACTCTATTGTTACACACACTGACTCTAGTGTAACACACACTGACTCTATTGTAACCCCTCACTGACTCTAGTGTAACACACACTGACTCTATTGTAACACACACTGACTCTAGTGTAACACACACTGACTCTAGTGTAACACACACTGACTCTAGTGTTACACACACTGACTCTAGTGTAACACACACTGACTCTATTGTTACACACACTGACTCTAGTGTAACACACACTGACTCTATTGTAACACACACTGACTCTATTGTTACACACACTGACTCTAGTGTAACACACACTGACTCTATTGTAACACACACTGACTCTAGTGTAACCCCTCACTGACTCTAGTGTAACACACACTGACTCTAGTGTAACACACACTGACTCTAGTGTAACACACACTGACTCTAGTGTAACACACACTGACTCTAGTGTAACACACACTGACTCTAGTGTAACACACACTGACTCTAGTGTAACACACACTGACTCTATTGTAACACACACTGACTCTAGTGTAACACACACTGACTCTAGTGTAACACACACTGACTCTATTGTTACACACACTGACTCTAGTGTTACACACACTGACTCTATTGTTACACACACTGACTCTAGTGTAACACACACTGACTCTAGTGTAACACACACTGACTCTATTGTAACACACACTGACTCTATTGTTACACACACTGACTCTAGTGTTACACACACTGACTCTAGTGTTACACACACTGACTCTAGTGTAACACACACTGACTCTAGTGTAACACACACTGACTCTATTGTAACACACACTGACTCTAGTGTAACACACACTGACTCTATTGTAACACACACTGACTCTAGTGTAACACACACTGACTCTAGTGTAACACACACTGACTCTAGTGTAACACACACTGACTCTATTGTAACACACACTGACTCTATTGTTACACACACTGACTCTATTGTTACACACACTGACTCTAGTGTAACACACACTGACTCTAGTGTAACACACACTGACTCTAGTGTTACACACACTGACTCTAGTGTAACACACACTGACTCTATTGTAACACACACTGACTCTAGTGTAACACACACTGACTCTAGTGTAACACACACTGACTCTAGTGTTACACACACTGACTCTATTGTTACACACACTGACTCTAGTGTAACACACACTGACTCTAGTGTAACCCCTCACTGACTCTAGTGTAACACACACTGACTCTAGTGTAACACACACTGACTCTAGTGTAACACACACTGACTCTAGTGTAACACACACTGACTCTAGTGTAACACACACTGACTCTAGTGTAACACACACTGACTCTATTGTTACACACACTGACTCTAGTGTAACACACACTGACTCTAGTGTAACCCCTCACTGACTCTATTGTTACACACACTGACTCTAGTGTAACACACACTGACTCTAGTGTAACCCCTCACTGACTCTAGTGTAACACACACTGACTCTAGTGTAACACACACTGACTCTAGTGTAACACACACTGACTCTAGTGTAACACACACCGACTCTAGTGTAACACACACTGACTCTAGTGTAACACACACTGACTCTAGTGTAACACACACTGACTCTATTGTTACACACACTGACTCTAGTGTAACACACACTGACTCTAGTGTAACCCCTCACTGACTCTATTGTTACACACACTGACTCTAGTGTAACACACACTGACTCTAGTGTAACCCCTCACTGACTCTAGTGTAACACACACTGACTCTAGTGTAACACACACTGACTCCAGTGTAACACACACTGACTCTAGTGTAACACACACTGACTCTAGTGTTACACACACTGACTCTATTGTAACACACACTGACTCTAGTGTAACACACACTGACTCTAGTGTAACACACACTGACTCTAGTGTAACACACACTGACTCTAGTGTAACACACACTGACTCTAGTGTAACACACACTGACTCTAGTGTAACACACACTGACTCTAGTGTAACCCCACACTGACTCTAGTGTAACAGACACTGACTCTATTGTAACACACACTGACTCTATTGTTACACACACTGACTCTAGTGCAACACACACCTTGTCCAGTTCAGTCTTTCTGGGCATCCTGGGAGAAGTGGGCTCTTCTGGTCCTTTTCCCTGACTCACTTTATGGACCACCTGAGAACGAACACACACACACACACGAACACACACACAGAGATAAGGAAGGGAAAGGAAAAGTATGTGTGTGACAGAATGTGTGTGTGCATAGATCAAATCAAATCAAATCAAAGTGAATTTGTCACATGTGCCAAATACAACAGGTGTAGTAGACCTTACAGTGAAATGCTTACTTACAGGCTCTAACCAATAGTGCAGAAAAGGTATTTGGTGAACAATAGGTAGGTAAAGAAATAAAACAACAGTAAAAAGACAGGCTATATACAGTAGCAAGGCTATAAAAGTAGCGAGGATACATACAGACACCGGTTAGTCAGGCTGATTGAGGTAGTATGTACATGTAGATATGGTTAAAGTGACTATGCATATATGATGAACAGAGAGAAGCAGTAGCGTAAAAGAGGGGTTGGTGGGTGGTGGGTGGGGGGACACAATGCAGATAGCCCGGTTAGCCAATGTGCGGGAGCACTGGTTGGTCGGCCCAATTGAGGTAGTATGTACATGAATGTATAGTTTAAGTGACTATGCATATATGATAAACAGAGAGTAGTAGCAGCGTAAAAAATAGGGGTTTGGGGGGGGCACACAATGCAAATAGCCATTGTTCAGGAGTCTTATGGCTTGGGGGTAAAAACTGTTAAGAAGCCTTTTTGTCCTAGACTTGGCACTCCGGTACCGCTTGCCATGCGGTAGTAGAGAGAAGAGTCTATGAGTGGGGTGGCTGGGGTCTTTGACAATTTTTAGGGCCTTCCTCTGACACTGCCTGGTGTAGAGGTCCTGGATGGCAAGCAGCTTAGCCCCAGTGATGTACTGGACCGTACGCACTACCCTCTGTAGTGCCTTGCGGTCGGAAGCCGAGCAATTGCCGTACCAGGCAGTGATGCAACCTGTCAGGATGCTCTCGATGTTGCAGCTGTAGACACATTTGAGGATCTGGGGATCCATGCCAAATCTTTTTAGTTTCCTGAGTGGGAATAGGCTTTGCCGTGCCCTCTTCACGACTGTCTTGGTGTGTTTGGACCACTCTAGTTTGTTGTTGATGTGGACACCAAGGAAGTTGAAGCTCTCAACCTGCTCCACTACAGCCCCGTCGATGAGAATGGGGGCGTGCTTGGTCCTCCTTTTCCTGTAGTCCACAATCATCTCCTTAGTCTTGGTTACGTTGAGGGATAGGTTGTTATTCTGGCACCACCCGACCAGGTCTCTGACCTCCTCCCTATAGGCTGTCTCGTCGTTGTCTGTAATCAGGCCTACCACTGTTGTGTCGTCTGCAAATGTAATGATCGTGTTGGAGTCGTGCCTGGCCATGCAGTCGTGGGTGAACTGGGAGTACAGGAGGGGACTGTGCACGCACCCCTGGGGAGCTCCAGTGTTGAGGATCAGCGCGACAGATGTGTTGCTACCTACCTTCCCCACCTGGGGGCGGCCCACCAGGAAGTCCAGGATCCAGTTGCAAAGGGAGGTGTTTAGTCCCAGGATCCTTAGCTTAGTGATGAGCTTTGAGGCTACTATGTTGTTGAACGCTGAGCTGTAGTCAATGAATAGCCTTCTCACATAAGTGCTCCTTTTGTCCAGGTGGGAAAGGGCAGTGTGGAGTGCAATAGAGATTGCATCATCTGTGGATTTGTTTGGGCGGTATGCAAATTGGAGTGGGTCTAGGGTTTCTGGGATAATGGTGTTGATGTGAGCCATTACCAACCTTTCAAACCACTTCATGGCTACGGACGTGAGTGCTACGGGTCTGTAGTCATTTAGGCAGGTTGCCTAAAGGTGCATGTGTTTGTGTGTTGTGTGTGTTTTGTCCTCACCCTGAGCCACCTGTGTGCCTGCTCCCTGCTCTGCACAGCCAAGACCAGAGCCTCTCCACTGGGGGGAGTGAACCTCAGCTCATGTCTCTTCCTGCGTCCGTCTTTAGGGGCGTAGACCACAGTGCACTGGAGCAAGGGCAGGTCAAAATATGGGGACACGTCCTTAGAGCTCTTATAGCACTGGAGGAGAGAACACAGGGGTTAAGGATTGTGTGTGTGTGTGTGTGTCTGTGTCTGTGTCTGTGTCTGTGTGTGTGTGTACCTGTAGCCTGTTGTCCCGTATGACAGTCAGTTGCTTGGCCCACTGTCCGAAGCGTTTCTTTCGCAGCAGGAAGGCACAGATCCTACAGTCCCTGGCAGGGAGCATGGAGCTCTCATCACTAGGCCACTGGTGGGTCAGCCTGGACCCTGGCCCTGCTCCCCTTTCCTCTTCATCTTCCTCATATGACTCATAGGAACTACTCAGAGCATCAGAGTCATTGTCTGGGGGGAGCAATACCAAGAAACTACAGTTAGACTGAGACCAATCAGAAGAAACTACAGTTAGTAGTTTGGCTTGTCACCTAAAACCCTGACAAACTTTTATAGATGCACAATTGAGAGCATCCTGTTGGGCTGTATCACCGCTTGGTTCGGCATCTGCACCGCCCTCAACAGCAAGGCTCTCCAGAGGGTGGTGTGGTCTGCACAACACATCACCGGGGGCAAACTTCCTGCCTTCCAGGACATCTACAGCACCCGATGTCACAGGAAGGCCAAAAAGATCATCAAGGACAAGAACCACCCGAGCCACGGCCTGGTCACCCCGCTACCATCCAGAAGGTCGAGCTCAGTACAGGTGCATCAAAGCTGTGACAGAGAGCTTATATCAAGGCCATCAACCTGCTAAACAGCAATCACTAACTCAGAGAGGCTGCTGCCTACACAGAGACTCACTAGTCACTTTAAACAATGCCACCTTAATAATGTTTACCTATCATACATTACTCAACTCATATATATACTGCATCTTATACTATCCATTGTATCTTGCCTATGCCGCTCGGCCATCGCTCATCAATATATTTACATGGACATATTCTTATTCCATCCCTTTAGATGTGTGTGTATTAGGTAGTTGTTGGGGAACTGTTAGATATTACTGCACTGTTGGAACTAGAAGACCAAGCAATTCGCTACACTCACATTAACATCTGCTAACCATGTGTATGTGACCAATAACATTTGATTTAATTTAGACTGAGACCAATCAGAAGAAACTACAGTTATACTGAGCCCAATCAGAAGAAACTACAGATAGACTGAGACCAATCAGAATAAAGCACAGTAAGACTGAGCCCAATCAGAAGAAACTACAGTTAGACTGAGCCCAATCAGAAGAAACTACAGTTAGACTGAGACCAATCAGAATAAAGCACAGTAAGACTGAGCCCAATCATAAGAAACTACAGTTAGACTGAGACCAATCAGAATAAACTACAGTTAGACTGAGCCCAATCAGAAGAAACTACAGTTAGACTGAGACCAATCAGAAGAAACTACAGTTAGACTGAGACCAATAAACTACAGTTACACAGAACCCAAACTGGCTGCGCGCGTGCGCCATTGTGCATAAATGTATTTCGTCCAACCACACCAAATGTGATCACAACACGCAGGTTAAAATATCAAAACAAACTATGAACCAATTACATTAATTTGGGGACAGGTCGAAAAGCATTCAACATTTATGGCAATTTAGTTAGCTAGCTTGCACTTGCTAGCTAATTTGTCCTATTTAGATAGCTTGCTGTTGCTAGCTAATTTGTCATGGGATATAAACATTGAGTTGTTATTTTACCTGAAATGCACAAGGTCCTCTACTCCGACAATTAATCCACACATAAAACGGTCAACCGAATAATTTCTAGTCATCTCTCCTCCTTCCAGGCTTTTCTTCTCTGGACTTTATATTGCGATTGGCAACTTTCATAAATTAGGTGCATTACCGCCACCGACCTCATTCGCATTTCAGACACCCACCTGGGTATAACCAATGAGGAGGTGGCACGTGGGTACCTGCTTCCATAAACCAATGAGGAGATGGGAGAGGCAGGACTTGCAGGACGATCTGCGTCACAAATAGAACTGACTTCTATTTTAGCCCTTGGCAATGCAGATGCTCGTTGGCGGGCGCGTGCAGTGTGGGTGCAATAATTTAATAATATAGATTTCTAAATGTATTTTGCAACGCTCGCGCTGAGACCAATCAGAAGAAACTACAGTTAGACTGAGACCAATCAGAAGAAACTACAGTTAGACTGAGACCAATCAGAAGAAACTACAGTTAGACTGAGACCAATCAGAAGAAGCTACAGTTAGACTGAGACCAATCAGAAGAAACTACAGTTAGACTGAGACCAATCAGAATAAACTACAGTTAGACTGAGACCAATCAGAATAAACTACAGTTAGACTGAGACCAATCAGAAGAAGCTACAGTTAGACTGAGACCAATCAGAAGAAACTACAGTTAGACTGCGTTGTTGTCTGTGTTAAGGGATGAAACTTCTTCAAAATATCTTTAGGAGTGAAATGTTAACACGTTTCTCTCTTTTTTTGTGTGAATTATAGACGTACACATATACTGTACGTCTGCACATGTTTATGATGAAGAACAAAACGTCAATGTCACCCTGAAAATGGAGTTGTAACCACACAGACCAAAAGCTATGTACCTGGTCTCGTTGTGGTACTGTAGGATATGTTTTGTACTACGTTTGACTCACAGGAGTTTTTGCGTTGTCGTCCGTTGATGCAGGTAGAAGGAGAGTTGTTGTCTGCATCCTCATAGTAACCATCCTCTATGGAGTCAGGAGGGCTGGAGCTCCCGCGGGTGGTGATGTACTCTGGCTGCTTGCCAGGGCTGAGAGGAACTGCCTCTTCATAGTAAGCCTCAGGAGGGGGGGTGGTGGGCAGGGGCGGAGGGGTCTCTGATGAGCGGGGGGGAGAGGAGTCTGGACTGCTCTATAGGATAGGTAAACACAGATAGTGCACTTATATTTCATGTCACACACCAACATGTAACCATATATGATTTTTTTTTTTTATAGATGAATCCCACGCACGCATGCACACACATACATACACACACCACACAAACATTGTGCAAAGCTAGGTCACTTGGAAAATATGTGTAGAATGGGACGAGACAGGAGACGCTCCACACCAGCTTGACGGATGAGCTCTGAGAGCACTACGGGGGGGGGGGGGGGATCATCAACACTATGGAGGATCATCAACACTATGGAGGATCATCTAACACAACGGAGGATCATCTAACACTATGGAGGATCATCAACACTATGGAGGATCATCTAACACAACGGAGGATCATCTAACACTATGGAGGATCATCAACACTATGGAGGATCATCTAACACAATGGAGGATCATCTAACACTATGGAGGATCATCAACACTATGGAGGATCATCAACACTATGGAGGATCATCTAACACAACGGAGGATCATCTAACACAACGGAGGATCATCAACACTATGGAGGATCATCTAACACTATGGAGGATCATCTAACACTATGGAGGATCATCAACACTATGGAGGATCATCTAACACTATGGAGGATCATCTAACACTATGGAGGATCATCAACACTATGGAGGATCATCAACACTATGGAGGATCATCTAACACTATGGAGGATCATCTAACACTATGGAGGATCATCAACACTATGGAGGATCATCTAACACTATGGAGGATCATCTAACACTATGGAGGATCATCAACACTATGGAGGATCATCTAACACTATGGTTCTGGAGTGGGATCATCTAATACTAGGGGGGTTCATCTAACAGTAGACAGATAGCAGTATGGGGGATCATCTAACTCCCGAAGATAGATCAACAGAGACAAGCATGTGTGCACAGAAAAACCCCTGCCTACCAATGTATTCTCTGTAATTCTCTCTTTGTGTTTCTATCTGGTAATAGTTCAGTGGGGAGCTGTAGCAGGTCTCAGAGGAGACTGATGTGCTGATACTGATTGACAGCTAGAGGGACAGTCTTGTTATAACTGCCCTGCAGAGAGCAACAGAGAGAGAGAGAGTGTGTCACAGTCCAGAACCAATTCAATTCAATTCAAGGGACTTTATTGGCATGGGAAACGTATGTTAACATTGCCAAAGCAAGTGAAGTAGATAATATACAAAAGTGAAATATACAATAAAAATGAACAGTAAACATTACACTCACAGAAGTTCCAAATTAATAAAGACATTACAAATGTCATATTATGTCTATATACAGTGTTGTAACAATGTACAAATTATTAAAGTACAAAATGGAAAATAAATAAACATAAATATGGGTTGTAACCATCTGTGTTGCCTGTCCTGTTGTCACATCTTTCTTACTGCCATACCTCTGTCATCTCCTCTTACTGCCATACCCCTCTATCATCTCCTCTTACTGCCATACCCCTCTATCATCTCCTCTTACTGCCATACCCCTCTATCATCTCCTCTTACTGCCATACCTCTCTGTCATCTCCTCTTACTGCCATACCTCTCTGTCATCTCCTCTTACTGCCATACCCCTCTATCATCTCCTCTTACTGCCATACCCCTCTGTCATCTCCTCTTACTGCCATACCCCTCTGTCATCTCCTCTTACTGCCATACCCCTCTGTCATCTCCTCTTACTGCCATACCCCTCTATCATCTCCTCTTACTGCCATACCCCTCTGTCATCTCCTCTTACTGCCATACCCCTCTATCATCTCCTCTTACTGCCATACCCCTCTGTCATCTCCTTTTACTGCCATACCTCTCTGTCATCTCCTTTTACTGCCATACCCCTCTGTCATCTCCTCTTACTGCCATACCCCTCTGTCATCTCCTCTTACTGCCATACCCCTCTGTCATATCCTCTTACTGCCATACCTCTGTCATCTCCTCTTACTGCCATACCTCTGTCATCTCCTCTTACTGCCATACCTCTGTCATCTCCTCTTACTGCCATACCCATACCTCTGTCTCCTCTTACTGCCATACCTCTGTCATCTCCTCTTACTGCCATACCTCTATCATCTCCTCTTACTGCCATACCTCTATCATCTCCTCTTACTGCCATACCTCTATCATCTCCTCTTACTGCCATACCTCTGTCATCTCCTCTTACTGCCATACCTCTATCATCTCCTCTTACTGCCATACCTCTGTCATCTCCCCTTACTGCCATACCTCTGTCATCTCCTCTTACTGCCATACCATACCCTCTGTCTATCCCCACCTCTGTCATCTCCTCTTACTGCCACACCTCTGCATCTCCTCTTCTGCCATACCTCTGTCATCTCCTCTTACTGCCATACCCCTCTATCATCTCCTCTTACTGCCATACCTCTCTATCATCTCCTCTTACTGCCATACCTCTCTGTCATCTCCTCTTACTGCCATACCTCTATCATCTCCTCTTACTGCCATACCCCTCTATCATCTCCTCTTACTGCCATACCCCTCTATCATCTCCTCTTACTGCCATACCCCTCTGTCATCTCCTCTTACTGCCATACCCCTCTGTCATCTCCTCTTACTGCCATACCTCTGTCATCTCCTCTTACTGTCATCTCCTCTTACTGCCATACCTCTGTCATCTCCCCTTACTGCCATACCTCTGTCATCTCCTCTTACTGCCATACCTCTCTGTCATCTCCTCTTACTGCCATACCTCTCTGTCATCTCCTCTTACTGCCATACCTCTCTGTCCTCTCCCCTTACTGCCATACCTCTGTCATCTCCTCTTACTGCCATACCCCTCTGTCATCTCCCCTTACTGCCATACCTCTCTGTCATCTCCTCTTACTGCCATACCTCTCTGTCCTCTCCCCTTACTGCCATACCTCTGTCATCTCCTCTTACTGCCATACCCCTCTGTCATCTCCTCTTACTGCCATACCTCTCTGTCATCTCCTCTTACTGCCATACCCCTCTGTCATCTCCTCTTACTGCCATACCTCTCTGTCATCTCCTCTTACTGCCATACCCCTCTGTCATCTCCTCTTACTGCCATACCTCTGTCATCTCCTCTTACTGCCATACCTCTGTCATCTCCTCTTACTGCCATACCTCTGTCATCTCCTCTTACTGCCATACCCCTCTGTCATCTCCTCTTTCTGTCATCTCCCCTTACTGCCATACCTCTGTCATCTCCTCTTACTGCCATACCTCTGTCATCTCCTCTTACTGCCATACCTCTGTCATCTCCTCTTACTGCCATACCTCTGTCATCTCCCCTTACTGCCATACCTCTGTCATCTCCTCTTACTGCCATACCTCTGTCATCTCCCCTTTGCCATTCTGTCATCTCCTCTTACTGCCATACCTCTGTCATCTCCTCTTACTGCCATACCTCTGTCATCTCCCCTTACTGCCATACCTCTGTCATCTCCTCTTACTGCCATACCTCTGTCATCTCCCCTTACTGCCATACCTCTGTCATCTCCTCTTACTGCCATACCTCTGTCATCTCCCCTTACTGCCATACCTCTGTCATCTCCTCTTACTGCCATACCTCTGTCATCTCCCCTTACTGCCATACCTCTGTCATCTCCTCTTACTGCCATACCCCTCTGTCATCTCCTCTTACTGCCATACCTCTCTGTCATCTCCTCTTACTGCCATACCCCTCTGTCATCTCCTCTTACTGCCATACCTCTCTGTCATCTCCTCTTACTGCCATACCCCTCTGTCATCTCCTCTTACTGCCATACCTCTGTCATCTCCTCTTACTGCCATACCTCTGTCATCTCCTCTTACTGCCATACCTCTGTCATTCCTCTTACTGCCATACCTCTGTCATCTCCTCTTACTGCCATACCTCTGTCATCTCCTTTTACTGCCATACCTCTGTCATCTCCTCTTACTGCCATACCTCTGTCATCTCCTCTTACTGCCATACCCCTCTATCATCTCCTCTTACTGCCATACCTCTATCATCTCCTCTTACTGCCATACCTCTGTCATCTCCTCTTACTGCCATACCTCTATCATCTCCTCTTACTGCCATACCTCTATCATCTCCTCTTACTGCCATACCTCTATCATCTCCTCTTACTGCCATACCTCTGTCATCTCCTCTTACTGCCATACCTCTATCATCTCCTCTTACTGCCATACCTCTGTCATCTCCCCTTACTGCCATACCTCTGTCATCTCCTCTTACTGCCATACCTCTGTCATCTCCTCTTACTGCCATACCTCTGTCATCTCCTCTTGCTGCCATACCTCTGTCATCTCCCCTTACTGCCATACCTCTGTCATCTCCTCTTACTGCCATACCTCTCTGTCCTCTCCCCTTACTGCCATACCTCTGTCATCTCCTCTTACTGCCATACCCCTCTGTCATCTCCCCTTACTGCCATACCTCTCTGTCATCTCCTCTTACTGCCATACCTCTCTGTCCTCTCCCCTTACTGCCATACCTCTGTCATCTCCTCTTACTGCCATACCCCTCTGTCATCTCCTCTTACTGCCATACCTCTCTGTCATCTCCTCTTACTGCCATACCCCTCTGTCATCTCCTCTTACTGCCATACCTCTCTGTCATCTCCTCTTACTGCCATACCCCTCTGTCATCTCCTCTTACTGCCATACCTCTCTGTCATCTCCTCTTACTGCCATACCTCTGTCATCTCCTTTTACTGCCATACCTCTGTCATCTCCTCTTACTGCCATACCTCTCTGTCATCTCCTCTTATTGCCATACCTCTCTGTCATCTCCTCTTACTGCCATACCTCTCTGTCATCTCCTCTTACTGCCATACCTCTCTGTCATCTCCTCTTACTGCCATACCTCTCTGTCATCTCCTCTTACTGCCATACCTCTATCATCTCCTCTTACTGCCATACCCCTCTATCATCTCCTCTTACTGCCATACCCCTCTGTCATCTCCTCTTACTGCCATACCCCTCTGTCATCTCCTCTTACTGCCATACCCCTCTGTCATCTCCTCTTACTGCCATACCCCTCTGTCATCTCCTCTTACTGCCATACCCCTCTGTCATCTCCTCTTTCTGCCATACCTCTGTCATCTCCTCTTACTGCCATACCTCTGTCATCTCCTCTTACTGCCATACCCCTCTGTCATCTCCTCTTACTGCCATACCCCTCTGTCATCTCCCCTTACTGCCATACCTCTCTGTCATATCCTCTTACTGCCATACCTCTCTGTCCTCTCCTCTTACTGCCATACCTCTCTGTCATCTCCTCTTATTGCCATACCTCTGTCATCTCCTTTTACTGCCATACCTCTGTCATCTCCCCTTACTGCCATGCCTCCCTGTCATATCCTCTTACTGCCATACCTCTGTCATCTCCTCTTACTGCCATACCTCTCTGTCATCTCCTTTTACTGCCATACCTCTGTCATCTCCCCTTACTGCCATGCCTCCCTGTCATATCCTCTTACTGCCATGCCTCCCTGTCATATCCTCTTACTGCCATACCCCTCTGTCATCTCCTCTTACTGCCATACCTCTCTGTCATCTCCTCTTACTGCCATACCCCTCTGTCATCTCCCCTTACTGCCATACCTCTCTGTCCTCTCCTCTTACTGCCATACCTCTCTGTCATCTCCTCTTACTGCCATACCTCTCTGTCATCTCCTCTTATTGCCATACCTCTGTCATCTCCTCTTACTGCCATACCCCTCTGTCATCTCCTCTTACTGCCATACCCCTCTGTCATCTCCCCTTACTGCCATACCTCTCTGTCCTCTCCTCTTACTGCCATACCTCTCTGTCATCTCCTCTTATTGCCATACCTCTGTCATCTCCTTTTACTGCCATACCTCTGTCATCTCCCCTTACTGCCATGCCTCCCTGTCATATCCTCTTACTGCCATACCTCTGTCATCTCCTCTTACTGCCATACCTCTCTGTCATCTCCTTTTACTGCCATACCTCTGTCATCTCCCCTTACTGCCATGCCTCCCTGTCATATCCTCTTACTGCCATGCCTCCCTGTCATATCCTCTTACTGCCATACCCCTCTGTCATGTCCTCTTACTGCCATACCTCTCTGTCATCTCCTCTTACTGCCATACCCCTCTGTCATCTCCTCTTACTGCCATACCTCTGTCATCTCCTCTTACTGCCATACCTCTGTCATCTCCTCTTACTGCCATACCCCTCTGTCATCTCCTTTTACTGCCATACCTCTCTGTCATCTCCTTTTACTGCCATACCTCTCTGTCATCTCCTCTTACTGCCATACCTCTCTGTCATCTCCGCTTACTGCCATACCTCTCTGTCATCTCCTCTTACTGCCATACCTCTCTGTCATCTCCTCTTACTGCCATACCTTTCTGTCATCTCCTCTTACTGCCATACCCCTCTGTCATCTCCTCTTACTGCCATACCCCTCTGTCATCTCCTTTTACTGCCATACCTCTGTCATCTCCCCTTACTGCCATGCCTCCCTGTCATATCCTCTTACTGCCATGCCTCCCTGTCATATCCTCTTACTGCCATGCCTCCCTGTCATATCCTCTTACTGCCATACCTCTCTGTCATCTCCTCTTACTGCCATACCTCTCTGTCATCTCCTCTTACTGCCATACCTCTCTGTCATCTCCTCTTACTGCCATACCTCTCTGTCATCTCCTCTTACTGCCATACCTCTCTGTCATCTCCTCTTATTGCCATACCTCTGTCATCTCCTTTTACTGCCATACCTCTGTCATCTCCCCTTACTGCCATGCCTCCCTGTCATATCCTCTTACTGCCATACCTCTGTCATCTCCTCTTACTGCCATACCTCTCTGTCATCTCCTTTTACTGCCATACCTCTGTCATCTCCCCTTACTGCCATGCCTCCCTGTCATATCCTCTTACTGCCATGCCTCCCTGTCATATCCTCTTACTGCCATACCCCTCTGTCATCTCCTCTTACTGCCATACCTCTCTGTCATCTCCTCTTACTGCCATACCCCTCTGTCATCTCCTCTTACTGCCATACCTCTGTCATCTCCTCTTACTGCCATACCTCTGTCATCTCCTCTTACTGCCATACCCCTCTGTCATCTCCTTTTACTGCCATACCTCTCTGTCATCTCCTTTTACTGCCATACCTCTCTGTCATCTCCTCTTACTGCCATACCTCTCTGTCATCTCCGCTTACTGCCATACCTCTCTGTCATCTCCTCTTACTGCCATACCTCTCTGTCATCTCCTCTTACTGCCATACCTTTCTGTCATCTCCTCTTACTGCCATACCCCTCTGTCATCTCCTCTTACTGCCATACCCCTCTGTCATCTCCTTTTACTGCCATACCTCTGTCATCTCCCCTTACTGCCATGCCTCCCTGTCATATCCTCTTACTGCCATGCCTCCCTGTCATATCCTCTTACTGCCATGCCTCCCTGTCATATCCTCTTACTGCCATACCTCTCTGTCATCTCCTCTTACTGCCATACCTCTCTGTCATCTCCTCTTACTGCCATACCTCTCTGTCATCTCCTCTTACTGCCATACCTCTCTGTCATCTCCTCTTACTGCCATACCTCTCTGTCATCTCCTCTTACTGCCATACCTCTCTGTCATCTCCTCTTACTGCCATACCTCTCTGTCATCTCCTCTTACTGCCATACCCCTCTGTCATCTCCTCTTACTGCCATACCTCTCTGTCATCTCCTCTTACTGCCATACCTCTCTGTCATCTCCTCTTACTGCCATACCTTCTGTCATCTCCTCTTACTGCCATGCCTCCCTGTCATATCCTCTTACTGCCATACTTCTCTGTCATCTCCTCTTACTGCCATACCTCTCTGTCATCTCCTCTTACTGCCATACCTCTCTGTCATCTCCTCTTACTGCCATACCCCTCTGTCATCTCCTCTTACTGCCATACCTCTCTGTCATCTCCTCTTACTGCCATACCTCTCTGTCATCTCCTCTTACTGCCATACCTTTCTGTCATCTCCTCTTACTGCCATGCCTCCCTGTCATATCCTCTTACTGCCATACCTCTCTGTCATCTCCTCTTACTGCCATACCTCTCTGTCATCTCCTCTTACTGCCATACCTCTCTGTCATCTCCTCTTACTGCCATACCTCTCTGTCATCTCCCCTTACTGCCATACCTCTCTGTCATCTCCTCTTACTGCCATACCTCTCTGTCATCTCCTCTTACTGCTATACCTCTCTGTCATCTCCTTTTACTGCCATACCTCTCTGTCATCTCCTCTTACTGCCATACCTCTCTGTCATCTCCTCTTACTGCCATACCTCTCTGTCATCTCCTCTTACCGCCATACCTCTCTGTCATCTCCTCTTACTGCCATACCTCTCTGTCATCTCCTCTTACTGCCATACCTCTCTGTCATCTCCTCTTACTGCCATACCTCTCTGTCATCTCCTCTTACTGCCATACCTCTCTGTCATTTCCTTTTACTGCCATACCTTTCTGTCATCTCCTCTTACTGCCATGCCTCCCTGTCATATCCTCTTACTGCCATACCTCTCTGTCATCTCCTCTTACTGCCATACCTCTCTGTCATCTCCTCTTACTGCCATACCTCTCTGTCATCTCCTTTTACTGCCATACCTCTCTGTCATCTCCTCTTACTGCCATACCTCTCTGTCATCTCCTCTTACTGCCATACCTTTCTGTCATCTCCTCTTACTGCCATGCCTACCTGTCATCTCCTCTTACTGCTCCACCTCTCTGTCATATCCTCTTACTGCCATACCTCTGTCATCTCCTCTTTCTGCCATACCTCTCTGTCATCTCCTTTTACTGCCATACCTCTCTGTCATCTCCTCTTACCGCCATACCTCTCTGTCATCTCCTCTTACCGCCATACCTCTCTGTCATATCCTCTTACTGCCATACCTCTGTCATCTCCTCTTTCTGCCATACCTCTCTGTCATCTCCTTTTACTGCCATACCTCTCTGTCATCTCCTCTTACTGCCATACCTCTCTGTCATCTCCTTTTACTGCCATACCTCTCTGTCATCTCCTCTTACTGCTATACCTCTCTGTCATCTCCTCTTACCGCCATACCTCTCTGTCATCTCCTCTTTCTGCCATACCTCTCTGTCATCTCCTCTTACTGCCATACCTCTCTGTCATCTCCTCTTACCGCCATACCTCTCTGTCATCTCCTCTTTCTGCCATACCTCTCTGTCATCTCCTCTTTCTGCCATACCTCTCTGTCATCTCCTCTTACCGCCATACCTCTCTGTCATCTCCTCTTACTGCCATACCTCTCTGTCATCTCCTCTTTCTGCCATACCTCTCTGTCATCTCCTCTTTCTGCCATACCTCTCTGTCATCTCCTCTTTCTGCCATACCTCTCTGTCATCTCCTCTTACCGCCATACCTCTCTGTCATCTCCTCTTACCGCCATACCTCTCTGTCATCTCCTCTTACTGCCATACCTCTCTGTCATCTCCTCTTTCTGCCATACCTCTCTGTCATCTCCTCTTTCTGCCATACCTCTCTGTCATCTCCTCTTTCTGCCATACCTCTCTGTCATCTCCTCTTTCTGCCATACCTCTCTGTCATCTCCTCTTTCTGCCATACCTCTCTGTCATCTCCTCTTACCGCCATACCTCTCTGTCATCTCCTCTTACTGCCATACCTCTCTGTCATCTCCTCTTTCTGCCATACCTCTCTGTCATCTCCTCTTTCTGCCATACCTCTCTGTCATCTCCTCTTACCGCCATACCTCTCTGTCATCTCCTCTTTCTGCCATACCTCTCTGTCATCTCCTTTTACTGCCATACCTCTCTGTCATCTCCTCTTACTGCCATACCTCTCTGTCATCTCCTCTTACCGCCATACCTCTCTGTCATCTCCTCTTTCTGCCATACCTCTCTGTCATCTCCTCTTACTGCCATACCTCTCTGTCATCTCCTCTTACTGCCATACCTCTCTGTCATCTCCTCTTTCTGCCATACCTCTCTGTCATCTCCTCTTACTGCCATACCTCTCTGTCATCTCCTCTTACCGCCATACCTCTCTGTCATCTCCTCTTTCTGCCATACCTCTCTGTCATCTCCTCTTTCTGCCATACCCCTCTGTCATCTCCTCTTACTGCCATGCCTACCTGTCATCTCCTCTTACTGCTCCACCTCTCTGTCATCTCCTCTTACTGCCATACCTCTCTGTCATCTCCTCTTACTGCCATACCTCTCTGTCATCTCCTCTTACTGCCATACCTCTCTGTCATCCCCCCACCCCTTTATATACAGGAAACAGCATATGCTGCACATTGTCCAGCTATGATTCAATTCCAGAGTGGTCATTGTTGTTGAGTGGTTAGTAGGATACATATACACTACTTAAGTTTCATAGACACACAGAAAAACATGAACACACAGGAACAGTGAATGTGTGTTGTGTGTAGCTCACCTGTTTTAAGGGTGTTGTGTCGTGTCTGTGTGTGTCAGTGTGTGTGTCCTGCTTCTGTTTCTGGTCCTCTGTCATGTCTTTCAGGTCCCCCATGTCACAGTCTGGACAGAGAGGTAGAAGACAGTTAAAGAGAAGGTTTGGGATTTTACAACTTGAAGTAAGGCGGCTGCTCAACCTGAAAGTAGTCTATGGGCCAGGAGAAACTGCTGTAAAATCTTTAATGCCCTGGCTGTTCAAATAAAGTTCGTATCGCTCCAAGAACCAAACTCACCAAAGGTCTGGAAGAGGGATTCCACAAAGCTGGTGCCGTGTCTGGAGATTGACGTGTTCATGAACACGTAGTCTGGTCCTGCCACCGGGGGAAAGAAAACGAAACAATTAAACACACTTTTATGACCAGCTCATGTTGTTAGATCTGTGATGTATCTGTTAACTGTCTGTCTGTTCCTACCTGTCTATACCTGTCTGTCCCAGACCTGGGTCACTTCATCTGTATCTGTTAACTGTCTGTCTGTTCCTACCTGTCTATATCTGTCTGTCCCAGACCTGGGTCACTTCATCTGTATCTGTTAACTGTCTGTCTGTTCCTACCTGTCTATATCTGTCTGTCCCAGACCTGGGTCACTTCATCTGTATCTGTTAACTGTCTGTCTGTTCCTACCTGTCTGTCCCAGAACAGGGTCACTTCATCTGTATCTGTTAACTGTCTGTCTGTTCCTACCTGCCTATACCTGTCTGTCCCAGACCTGGGTCACTTCATCTGTATCTGTTAGCTGTCTGTCTGTTCCTACCTGTCTGTCCCAGACCTGGGTCACTTCATCTGTATCTGTTAACTGTCTGTCTGTTCCTACCTGTCTATACCTGTCTGTCCCAGACCTGGGTCACTTCATCTGTATCTGTTAACTGTCTGTCTGTTCCTACCTGTCTATACCTGTCTGTCCCAGACCTGGGTCACTTCATCTGTATCTGTTAACTGTCTGTCTGTTCCTACCTGTCTATACCTGTCTGTCCCAGACCTGGGTCACTTCATCTGTATCTATTAACTGTCTGTCTGTTCCTACCTGTCTATACCTGTCTGTCCCAGACCTGGGTCACTTCATCTGTATCTGTTAACTGTCTGTCTGTTCCTACCTGTCTGTCCCAGACCCGGGTCACTTCATCTGTATCTGTTAACTGTCTGTCTGTTCCTACCTGTCTATACCTGTCTGTCCCAGACCTGGGTCACTTCATCTGTATCTGTTAACTGTCTGTCTGTTCCTACCTGTCTATACCTGTCTGTCCCAGACCTGGGTCACTTCATCTGTATCTTTTAACTGTCTGGCTGTTCCTACCTGTCTATACCTGTCTGTCCCAGACCTGGGTCACTTCATCTGTATCTGTTAACTGTCTGTCTGTTCCTACCTGTCTATACCTGTCTGTCCCAGACCTGGGTCACTTCATCTGTATCTGTTAACTGTCTGTCTGTTCCTACCTGTCTATACCTGTCTGTCCCAGACCTGGGTTCAATTACTATTTGAAATCATTTCAACCATCTATCTGTGCTTGAATGAGTTTGCCTGTACAAACCGCCTTCCATCTGGCACTCTGGCAGACTGAAGCAAATGCAAAAAAGTATTTGAATGATTTCAAATAGTATTTGAATCCAGGTCTGATCTAGGGTATACATCTGCTTGTCTCCTACCTGTGGGCTGTAGCTGTCTCTGTCTGTCTGTAGTTTCCTACCTGTGGGCTGTAGCTGTCTCTGTCTGTCTGTAGTTTCCTACCTGTGGGCTGTAGCTGTCTCTGTCTGTCTGTAGTTTCCTACCTGTGGGCTGTAGCTGTCTCTGTCTGTCTGTAGTTTCCTACCTGTGGGCTGTAGCTGTCTGTCTGTCTGTCTATAGTTTCCTACATGTGGGCTGTAGGTGTCTGTCTGTCTGTAGTTTCCTACCTGTGGGCTGTAGCTGTCTGTCTGTCTGTAGTTTCCTACCTGTGGGCTGTAGCTGTCTCTGTCTGTCTATATTTTCCTACATGTGGGCTGTAGCTGTCTCTGTCTGTCTGTAGTTTCCTACCTGTGGGCTGTAGCTGTCTCTGTCTGTCTGTAGTTTCCTACCTGTGGGCTGTAGCTGTCTCTGTCTGTCTGTAGTTTCCTACCTGTGGGCTGTAGCTGTCTGTCTGTCTGTCTATAGTTTCCTACATGTGGGCTGTAGGTGTCTGTCTGTCTGTAGTTTCCTACCTGTGGGCTGTAGCTGTCTGTCTGTCTGTAGTTTCCTACCTGTGGGCTGTAGCTGTCTCTGTCTGTCTATAGTTTCGTACCTGTGGGCTGTAGCTGTCTCTGTCTGTCTATAGTTTCGTACCTGTGGACTGTAGCTGTCTGTCTGTCTGTCTATAGTTTCCTACATGTGGGCTGCAGGTGTCTGTCTGTCTGTAGTTTCCTACCTGTGGGCTGTAGCTGTCTGTCTGTCTGTAGTTTCCTACCTGTGGGCTGTAGCTGTCTCTGTCTGTCTATAGTTTCGTACCTGTGGGCTGTAGCTGTCTCTGTCTGTCTATAGTTTCGTACCTGTGGACTGTAGCTGTCTGTCTGTCTGTAGTTTCCTACCTGTGGGCTGTAGCTGTCTGTCTGTCTGTAGTTTCCTACCTGTGGGCTGTAGCTGTCTGTCTGTCTGTCTATAGTTTCCTACCTGTGGGCTGTAGCTGTCTCTGTCTGCCTGTAGTTTCCTACCTGTGGGCTGTAGCTGTCTGTCTGTCTGTGTATAGTTTCCTACCTGTGGGCTGTAGCTGTCTGTCTGTCTTTCTGTCTGCAGTTTCCTACCTGTGGGCTGTAGCTGTCTGTCTGTCTGTCTGTAGTTTCTGTAGTTTCCTACCTGTGGGCTTTAGCTGTTTGTCTGTTGTCTCCTACCTGTGGACTGTAGGTGGATGTCTGTAGTTTCCTACCTGTGGGCTCTAGCTGTCTGTCTGTCTGTTTGTCTGTTGTCTCCTACCTGTGGGCTGTAGGTGTCTGTCTGTCTGTCTGTCTGTAGTTTCCTACCTGTGGGCTGTGGCTGTCTGTCTGTCTGTAGTCTCCTACCTGTGGGCTGTGGCTGTCTGTCTGTAGTTTCCTACCTATGGGCTGTAGCTGTCTGTCTGTCTGTAGTTTCCTACCTGTGGGCTGTAGGTGTCTGTCTGTCTGTAGTTTCGTACCTGTGGACTGTAGCTGTCTGTCTGTCTGTAGTTTCCTACCTGTGGGCTGTAGGTGTCTGTCTGTAGTTTCCTACCTGTGGCCTGTGGCTGTCTGTCTGTCTGTCTGTAGTCTCCTACCTGTGGGCTGTGGCTGTCTGTCTGTAGTTTCCTACCTGTGGCCTGTGGCTGTCTGTCTGTCTGTAGTCTCCTACCTGTGGGCTGTAGGTGTCTGTCTGTAGTTTCCTACCTGTGGCCTGTGGCTGTCTGTCTGTCTGTAGTCTCCTACCTGTGGGCTGTGGCTGTCTGTCTGTAGTTTCCTACCTGTGTGCTGGAGCTGTCTGTCTGTAGTTTCCTACCTGTGGGCTGTAGGTGTCTGTCGATCTGTAGTCTCCTACCTGTGGGCTGTAGCTGTCTGTCTGTAGTCTCCTACCTGTGGGCTGTAACTGTCTGTCTGTAGTCTCCTATCTGTGGGCTGCAGCTGTCTGTCTGTAGTCTCCTACCTGTGGGCTGTAGCTGTCTGTCTGTAGTCTCCTATCTGTGGGCTGTAGCTGTCTGTCTGTCGTCTCCTACCTATGGGCTGTAGCTGTCTGTCTGTAGTCTCCTACCTGTGGGCTGTAGTTGTTTTAGCAGGTTCCTAACAGAGGTCTTCTTCTCCTCAGTTGGAAAGCTCAGAGTCTCGAGGTCCAGCAGCTTCAGCAGAACGTTGAGCTCCGTCACCAGGACCTCCATCGCTAAGGAAAGGGTCAGAAGTTAGAGATCAGAGGTTAAAGGTCAGGGAGAGGCCAGAGGTCAATCGACCCAGCCTAAACAACCGCTGGGTGTGTGATAACTCTCTCTTTGTTACTGTCAATAAACACAGGCAAGTACGCATACCCATGCCTCTCTCTCTCTCTCTGGTCCATCTCTGCCCCGTCCCCGTCCCCGTCCCCCCCGTCCCATCTCTCTAAGGGATAGGGGAAACCCAGTAAAACACTTCCATATATCCATTACGTAGAAACATACCATCATGGTGTACACAAGCATTTCGCTACACCCGCAATAACTTCTGCTAACTATGTGTATGTGACCAATACAATGTGATGTGATTTGAAAGCCCAGTCAGCTTTTCAGGAGTATATTATTCACATGGGACTAGACCGCTCCCTGTTTTCAGAACAGAACGGAAATAAACCTTCAGCTGTCTGTCTGTCTGTCTGTCTGTCTGTCTGTCTGTCTGTCTGTCTGTCTGTCTGTCTGTCTGTCTGTCTGTCTGTCTGTCTGTCTGTCTGTCTGTCTGTCTGTCTGTCTGTCTGTCTGTCTGTCTGGCTGGCTGGCTGGCTGGCTGGCTGGCTGGCTGGCTGGCTGGCTGGCTGGCTGGCTGGCTGGCTGGCTGGCTGGCTGGCTGGCTGGCTTTTTCTCCACTTCTGTCTCTCTCTGTCTCCCACTCTCTCTCTGTCTCCCACTCGTTCGTAATCTACCTCATCCTTCTCTCTGCTCTGTCTCTTCTGTGTAGGGGAAACCAGATGTCCATTCAATGTCTGTGAGAAAGAGTGGTCTAGGCCAAGACATTCCACCCCCTCTCCTATGATCTCCTCTCTTCCCTCTCCTATGGTCTCCTCTCTCCCTCTCCTATGATCTCCTCTCTTCCCTCTCCTATGGTCTCCTCTCTCCCTCTCCTATGGTCTCCTCTCTCCCCCTCTCCTATGGTCTCCTCTCTCTTCCTCTCTCTTATGATTTCCTCTCCCTCTCTCCTATGATCTCCTCTCTTCCCTCTCCTATGGTCTCCTCTCTCCCCCTCTCCTATGGTCTCCTCTCTCTCCCTCTCCTATGGTCTCCTCTCTCTCCCTCTCCTATGGTCTCCTCTCCCTCTCTCCTATGATCTCCTCTCTCTCCCTCTCCTATGATCTCCTCTCTCCCCCTCTCCTATGGTTTCCTCTCCCTCTCTCCTATGGTCTCCTCTCTCCCCTCTCCTATGGTCTCCTCTCTCCCCTCTCCTATGGTCTCCTCTCTCTCCCTCTCCTATGATCTCCTCTCTCCCCCTCTCCTATGATTTCCTCTCCCTCTCTCCTATGATCTCCTCTCTTCCCTCTCCTATGGTCTCCTCTCTTCCCCTCTCCTATGGTCTCCTCTCTCTCCCTCTCTCCTATGGTCTCCTCTCTCTCCCTCTCTCCTATGGTCTCCTCTCTCTCCCTCTCCTATGATCTCCTCTCTCTCCCTCTCCTATGATCTCCTCTCTCCCTCTCTCCTATGGTCTCCTCTCCCTCTCTCTTATGGTCTCCTCTCTCCTATGGTCTCCTCTCTCCCACTCTCCTATGGTCTCCTCTCTTCCCTCTCCTATGGTCTCCTCTCTCCCTCTCTCCTATGGTCTCCTCTCTTCCCTCTCCTATGGTCTCCTCTCTTCCCTCTCCTATGGTCTCCTCTCTTCCCTCTCCTATGGTCTCCTCTCTCCCACTCTCCTATGGTCTCCTCTCTTCCCTCTCCTATGGTCTCCTCTCTCCCTCTCTCCTATGGTCTCCTCTCTTCCCTCTCCTATGGTCTCCTCTCTTCCCTCTCCTATGGTCTCCTCTCTTCCCTCTCCTATGGTCTCCTCTCTCCCCTCTCCTATGGTCTCCTCTCTCCCCTCTCCTATGGTCTCCTCTCTCCCCTCTCCCATGGTCTCCTCTCTTCCCTCTCCCATGGTCTCCTCTCTTCCCTCTCCCATGGTCTCCTCTCTTCCCTCTCCCATGGTCTCCTCTCTTCCCTCTCCTATGGTCTCCTCTCTTCCCTCTCCTATGGTCTCCTCTCTCCCACTCTCCTATGGTCTCCTCTCTTCCCTCTCCTATGGTCTCCTCTCTCCCTCTCTCCTATGGTCTCCTCTCTTCCCTATCCTATGGTCTCCTCTCTCCCTCTCTCCTACGGTCTCCTCTCTTCCCTCTCCTATGGTCTCCTCTCTCCCTCTCTCCTATGGTCTCCTCTCTTCCCTCTCCTATGGTCTCCTCTCTTCCCTCTCCTATGGTCTCCTCTCTTCCCTCTCCTATGGTCTCCTCTCTTCCCTCTCCTATGGTCTCCTCTCTTCCCTCTCCTATGGTCTCCTCTCTTCCCTCTCCTATGGTCTCCTCTCTCCCTCTCTCCTATGGTCTCCTCTCTTCCCTCTCTCCTATGGTCTCCTCTCTCCTCTCTCCCCTCTCCTATGGTCTCCTCTCTCCCACTCTCCTATGGTCTCCTCTCTTCCCTCTCCTATGGTCTCCTCTCTCCCTCTCTCTTATGGTCTCCTCTCTTCCCTCTCCTATGGTCTCCTCTCTCCCTCTCTCCTATGGTCTCCTCTCTCCCTCTCTCCTATGGTCTCCTCTCTTCCCTCTCCTATGGTCTCCTCTCTTCCCTCTCCTATGGTCTCCTCTCTCCCACTCTCCTATGGTCTCCTCTCTTCCCTCTCCTATGGTCTCCTCTCTCCCTCTCTCCTATGGTCTCCTCTCTCCCTCTCTCCTATGGTCTCCTCTCTCCCTCTCCTATGGTCTCCTCTCTTCCCTCTCCTCACACACAGTAGAATAATAGGCTGTGTCTGTGTCTGAATTGATTTCAAATGCCAGCTACTCAGACAGTGTGTGAGGATCTCTATGTTTCATAAAGATGGAAAAGCACCGGATGGGTAGAGAAGAAAGATGTTATATATGCACACAGACGCAAGCCCCCCCCCCCCCCCCCCCCCCCCCACACACACTCTCTGACCAGTTGTTCTCTGTCAGGCAGATATATATCATATAGTTGACAGTGGGTTGTTAAGCCCATTGGAGGACCACATCAGGAAAATCTGTCTTCAGTTAGGGAGCAACACTGTTCACACACACACACACACACACACACACACACACACACACACACACACACACACACACACACACGGCCGGTCAGTTCTCTCTGGTTGACATTAGTGATTATATCATGATTACTCTCTCTGCGTCCCAAATAGTGGTTAGAAGGGGGAGGCAAGGTAGCCTAGTGGTTAGAGCATTGGGCCAGTAACTGAAAGGTTGCTGGATCGAATCCCTGAGCTGACAAGGTAGAAATCTGTCGTTCTGCCCCTGAACAAGGCAGTTAACCTACTGTTCCCTGGTAGGCCATCATTGTAAATAAGAATTTGTCCTGAACTGACTTGCCTAGTTAAAAATAGGTACAAATAGTGCACTACTTCTGAGTCCTATTGGTCCTGATAGAAAGTAGTGCACTAAGGAAATAGGGAACCATTTGGGACGCAGACTGGGAGATGTCCAGCACTCAGAATAAACTCACTAGTGGACACACACATAGCAGACATGTTAACTACACGCCAGCATTCAGTCACACACATAGCAGACATGTTAACTACATGCCAGCATTCAGTCACAAACATAGCAGACATGTTAACTACATGCCATCATTCAGTCACACACATAGCAGACATGTTAACTACACGCCAGCATTCAGTCACACACATAGCAGACATGTTAACTACACGCCAGCATTCAGTCACACACATAGCAGACATGTTAACTACATGCCAGCATTCAGTCACAAACATAGCAGACATGTTAACTACATGCCAGCATTCAGTCACAAACATAGCAGACATGTTAACTACACGCCAGCATTCAGTCACACACATAGCAGACATGTTAACTACACGCCAGCATTCAGTCACAAACATAGCAGACATGTTAACTACACGCCAGCATTCAGTCACACACATAGCAGACATGTTAACTACATGCCAGCATTCAGTCACAAACATAGCAGACATGTTAACTACACGCCAGCATTCAGTCACACACATAGCAGACATGTTAACTACACGCCAGCATTCAGTCACAAACATAGCAGACATGTTAACTACACGCCAGCATTCAGTCACACACATAGCAGACATGTTAACTACATGCCATCATTCAGTCACAAACATAGCAGACATGTTAACTACATGCCAGCATTCAGTCACACACATAGCAGTCATGTTAACTACATGCCAGCATTCAGTCACAAACATATCAGACATGTTAACTACACGCCAGCATTCAGTCACAAACATAGCAGGCATGTTAACTACATGCCAGCATTCAGTCACACACATAGCAGTCATGTTAACTACATGCCAGCATTCAGTCACAAACATAGCAGACATGTTAACTACATGCCAGCATTCAGTCACACACATAGCAGACATGTTAACTACATGCCAGCATTCAGTCACAAACATAGCAGACATGTTAACTACACGCCAGCATTCAGTCACACACATAGCAGACATGCTAACTACATGCCAGCATTCAGTCACACACATAGCAGACATGTTAACTACAGGCCAGCATTCAGTCACACACATAGCAGACATGTTAACTACATGCCAGCATTCAGTCACACACATAGCAGTCATGTTAACTACATGCCAGCATTCAGTCATACACATATCAGACATGTTAACTACATGCCAGCATTCAGTCACACACATAGCAGACATGTTAACTACACGCCAGCATTCAGTCACAAACATATCAGACATGTTAACTACACGCCAGCATTCAGTCACAAACATAGCAGGCATGTTAACTACATGCCAGCATTCAGTCACACACATAGCAGTCATGTTAACTACATGCCAGCATTCAGTCACACACATAGCAGACATGTTAACTACATACCAGCATTCAGTCACAAACATAGCAGACATGTTAACTACACGCCAGCATTCAGTCACAAACATAGCAGACATGTTAACTACACGCCAGCATTCAGTCACAAACATAGCAGACATGTTAACTACATGCCAGCATTCAGTCACACACATAGCAGACATGTTAACTACACGCCAGCATTCAGTCACACACATAGCAGACATGCTAACTACATGCCAGCATTCAGTCACACACATAGCAGACATGTTAACTACAGGCCAGCATTCAGTCACACACATAGCAGACATGTTAACTACACGCCAGCATTCAGTCACACACATAGCAGACATGTTAACTACACGCCAGCATTCAGTCACACACATAGCAGACATGCTAACTACATGCCAGCATTCAGTCACACACATAGCAGACATGTTAACTACAGGCCAGCATTCAGTCACACACATAGCAGACATGTTAACTACATGCCAGCATTCAGTCACATACATAGCAGACATGTTAACTACATGCCAGCATTCAGTCACACACATAGCAGACATGCTAACTACATGCCAGCATTCAGTCACACACATAGCAGACATGTTAACTACAGGCCAGCATTCAGTCACACACATAGCAGACATGTTAACTACATGCCAGCATTCAGTCACAAACATAGCAGACAGGTTAACTACATGCCAGCATTCAGTCACACACATAGCAGACATGTTAACTACATGCCATCATTCAGTCACACACATAGCATACATGTTAACTACATGCCAGCATTCAGTCACAAACATAGCAGACATGTTAACTACATGCCAGCATTCAGTCACAAACATAGCAGACATGTTAACTACATGCCAGCATTCAGTCACATACATAGCAGACATGTTAATTACATGCCAGCATTCAGTCACACACATATCAGACATGTTAATTACATGCCATCATTCAGTCACATTCAGTGTGTGTGTGTGTGTGTGTGTGTGTGTGTGTGTGTGTGTGTGTGTGTGTGTGTGTGTGTGTGTGTGTGTGTGTGTGTGTGTGTGTGTGTGTGTGTGTGTGTGTGTTTAGTCACTGAAACAGGACTTGTTGACGTGGTGCCTTCCACCAAACAAAGAGATTCCTTTCCCAGTCCATGGCCTACAGCTGGCCCTGGCAGGAAACATGGACCAACCAGGGAGGTAATGTGGTCTAATGGCCTGACTGTGAAAGAGAGGGAGGAAGGGAGAGAGATCGAGAAAGAGACAGATAGCATAGATGAGAGAGGGAATAAAGAGAGAGAGAACGAGAGAGAGAGAGAGAGCCTGCCAAGTCAACCAACTGCTTGTCTTTGCTGGCACTCATCCTCGATAGAGGAAGGGACAGTTCACTATGGTGAATCACGAAAACAATACAGGAATATACTATGGGAAAAGGAACAGCACATCAGAAATCAGCTCAATGTAATTGAAGAATCCATAGACTAACCACTTCTTGGAAAATTGGAGATCTATAATGATCTATCCAAAATGGAGATGTGTGGGTAAACCACTTCTCCAATCTTTTTGGCTCTATAACAAAGAACAAGCAGCAAAAATATATACATGATCAAATACAAATCTTAGAATCAACTATTAAAGACTACTAGAACACACTGGATTAGCCAATTACATTGAACTACAGGACAAAACACAAACCCTCCAACCCAAAAAGGCCTGTGGTGTTGATGGTATCCTCAATGAAATGATCAAATATACAGACAACAAATTCCAGTTGGCTATACTTAAACTCTTTTATTAACATCATCCTTAGCTCTGGCATCTTCCCCAATATTTGGAAAGAAGGACTGATCACCCCAATCCACAAAAGTGGAGACAAATTTGACCACAATAACTACCGTGGGATATGCGTCAACAGCAACATTGGGAAAATTCTCTGCATTATCATTAACAGCAGAGGTACTGAGCAAATGTCAAATTGGCTTTTTACCAAATTATCGTACGACAAACCACGTATTCACCCTGCACACCCTAACTGACAAACAAACAAACCAAAACAAAGGCAAAGTCTTCTCATGCTTTGTTGATTTAAAAAAATCCTTCAACTCAATTTGGTATAAGGGTCTGCTATACAAATTGATGGAAAGTGGTGTTGGGGGAAAAACATATAACATTATAAAATCCATGTACACAAACAACAAGTGTGCGGTTAAAATTGGCAAAAAACACACATTTCTTCCCACAGGGCCGTGGGGAGAGACAGGGATACAGCTTAAGCCCCACCCTCTTCAACATACACTACCGTTCAAAAGTTTGTGGTCACTTAGACATTTCCTGATTTTTGAAAGAAAAGCACATTTTTTGTCCATTAAAATAACATCAAATTGATCAGAAATACAGTGTAGACATGGTTAATGTTGTAAAGAACTTTTGCAGCTGGAAACGGCTGATTGTTTATGGAATATCTGCATAGGCGTACAGAGGCCCATTATCAGCAACCATCACTCCTGTGTTCCAATGGCACGTTGTGTTAGCTAATACAAGTTTATCATTTTAAAATGCTAATTGATCATTAGAAAACCCTTTTGCAATTATGTTAGCACAGTTAAAAACTGTTGTTCTGATTAAAGAAGCAATAAAACTGGCCTTCTTTAGACTAGTTGAGTATCTGGAGCATCAGCATTTGTGTGTTCGATTACAGGCTCAAAATGGCCAGAAACAAAGACCTTTCTTCTGAAACTAGTCAGTCTATTCTTGTTCTGAGAAATGAAGGCTATTCAATGCGAGAAATTGCCAAGAAACTGAAGATCTCGTACAACGTTGTGTACTACTCCCTTCACAGAACAGCAGAAACTGTCTCTTACCAGAATAGAAAGAGGAGTGGGAGGCCCCGGTGCACAACTGAGCAAGAGGACAATTACATTAGTGTGTCTAGTTTGAGAAACAGATGCCTCACAAATCCTCAACTTGCAGCTTCATTAAATAGTACCCGCAAAACACCAGTCTCAACATCAACAGCGAAGAGGCAACTCTGGGATGCTGGCCTTCTAAGCAGAGTTCTTCTGTCCAGTGTCTGTGTTCTTTTGCCCATCTTAATATTTTATTTTTATTTGCCAGTCTGAGATGTGTCTTTTTCTTTGCAACTCTGCCTAGAAGGCCAGATTCTAGTAGGGTGAGGCCGGGTGCTGCAGACTGTCTCTCTCTCTATCTCTCTGCCTCTCTCTCAAAATCTGAAAACTTTGAAAACAAACCTGATTTTGATAAACTCCCATATCTACTGGGTGAAATACCACAGTGTGTCATCACAGCAGCAAGACCTGTTGTGACCTGTTGCCACAAGAAAAGGGCAACCAGTGAAGAACAAACACCATTGTTTATACAACCCATATTTATGTTAGTTTATTTTCCCTTTTGTACTTTAACTATTTGTACATCGTTACAACACTGTATATATACATAATATGACATTTGTAATGTCTTTATTCTTCTGAAACTTCTGTCTAAAAGGAGCGACGCAGGAGATGAGAAGCAGGTACAGGAGATGAGAAGCAGGTACAGGAGATGAGAAGCAGGTACAGGAGATGAGAAGCAGGTACAGGAGATGAGAAGCAGGTACAGGAGATGAGAAGCAGGTACAGGGAGTGAGAAGCAGGTACAGGGAGTGAGAAGCAGGTACAGGAGATGAGAAGCAGGTACAGGAGATGAGAAGCAGGTACAGGAGATGAGAAGCAGGTACAGGAGATGAGAAGCAGGTACAGGAGATGAGAAGCAGGTACAGGGAGTGAGAAGCAGGTACAGGAGATGAGAAGCAGGTACAGGAGATGAGAAGCAGGTACAGGAGATGAGAAGCAGGTACAGGTGATGAGAAGCAGGTACAGGGAGTGAGAAGCAGGTACAGGAGATGAGAAGCAGGTACAGGGAGTGAAGGTTAAATAGCTGACGGACATGAAATGGAACAAGAACAGAGTCTGGACAGGAACACATAACAATTAATGCAGACACAGGGAAAACCAGCGAGGAACATACAGATGATACAGATAGATGATACAGATATTCAGAGGGTAATCAACAACGTGAAGGAGTCCAGGTGAGTCCAATGAGCTCTGCGAGAGAGAGGGAGAGAGAGAGAGGGAGAGAGAGAGAGAGGGGGATAGGGTAGCAGCATGGTGAATGCTTTAGCCATGGATTGCTGGACAATACTTCCCAAATACTTTCTTGTCAATCTTGCCAAATAACAGCAGTGTTTGGTAGTATGAAGAAGACCGGTATAGGGAACACCCTATCGGTGCTGGCCTGAGATAGAAGGCAGAATACACTGTTGCAATGCCAAGCATGAAGAACACCTCTTGAATACTCAATTACCTATGACGTTACTACTCCATTATCAATCCCATAAACCACCCTGGATGAGCACTCCTCTTTCTGTCTGGACAAGGATAGAACCACCATCACCTCAATCTGTTTCCCACCAAGCCCTTAACTTGAGCTGAACCTGTATGTATGTATGTGTGTGTCTCCATGCCAAGACAAACAAGGAGGGGAGAGAGAGGTGCCCATGCTTTCCTCCCCAGGGAAAACACACACACGGCTGATAATGCCACATCAAACAGGGAGGGGAGAGAGGGGTGCCCATGCTTTCCTCCCCAGGGAAAACACACACACACGGCTGATAATGCCACATCAAAACAGGGAGGGGTAAAATCTTGAGCTTTAGAGTTGAGATCAAAACCAGCTGCATGAACAAAGATTTGCCACTCATAACAAAGACTGATCAGCTGTAGAGTTGTAGTAGATTTGTAGTTCTATTTTTTTTGTAGTAGATTTGTAGTTCTATTTTCTAGTTGTGTACTTCTGCATAATATCCGGAACACAGACATAAAGAGAAAGACCATCAGCATTTCAAAGCAGAGACAGTGGCTCAGAGACAGTGGCTCAGAGACAGAGGCTCAGAGATAGAGGCTCAGAGACAGAGGCTCAGAGACAATGGCTCAGAGACAGAGGCTCAGAGACAGAGGCTCAGAGACAGAGGCTCAGAGACAATGGCTCAGAGACAGAGGCTCAGAGACAATGGCTCAGAGACAGAGGCTCAGAGACAGTGGCTCAGAGATAGAGGCTCAAAGATAGAGGCTCAAAGACAGAGGCTCAAAGACAGAGGATACTCCCTATATACTGCACAACACTACCTTTGACCTGGTCTAAAGTAGTGCACTAGATAAGGAATAGGGTGCCATTTGAGACGTAACTAGCGGGAGGAATGTGTGTCTGAGTTAGCCCACATAAAACATCTTCACAATCTCACACTGCCTTGACAAACACAGTTTAACCCAGAAGATACATTCCACACCTTGTTAGAAGTGCAATGCAAGGCAGTGTGTGTGTGTGTGTGTGTGTGTGTGTGTGTGTGTGTGTGTGTGTGTGTGTGTGTGTGTGTGTGTGTGCCAGAGAGCGAGAGAGAACGCTCCACTGATGAGTGGACAGGCAGATTATAGTTTGTTTAACAGCGAGTCCCCCTGGTCTTTAAAACAAGCGTTAGCAGAACAGACCACCAGCTCAGTGAGAACGGTGTTACAGTGAGGAACTGGGAGAGTGTGAAGCCAGCCAACTCAGCACCTGCACTAACATGACTGGCAAACTACTCTGTATGATACACACTATGGCTAAGTACCAAATGACACCCTATTCCCTTTATAGTGCACTACTGTAGATAAGGGCACACAGGGTGGTAGTGCACTATATAGGGAACAGGATGCCATTTGGGATACAGGCATGACGTGACCTGGATTCTAATAACCCTGAGGCACTCTGTCTTCACACTGCTTTATTAGAAATAAAAACACGCTTTTCAAGCAATACAAATCATAATTGTGTGTTACTGTATCAAATCTCTGACAATAAAGTTTCCATTTCAGCAGGAAGGAAAATAGAGAGGATTTGTATTTGATTTGTTCCACACTGAACACAGAGGAAGTACAGACAGCTACAGACAAATCACAATATGACAGTACTACAGTTTACTAGTGTAACGGCTTTCTTCCAGGGGTGAAGGAGAGGACCAAAGTGCAGCGCGGTTAGTGTTCAACATGTTTAATTTGACGACAAGTGAACACTACAAACAACAAACAAAACAACAAACCGTGAAAACCGATACAGACCTATCTGGTGCAGAACACAAACACAGAGACAGGTAACAACCACCCACAACGAACACAGTGAAACAACCTACCTAAATATGACTCTTAATTAGAGGAACGCAAAACACCTGCCTCTAATTAAGAGCCATACCAGGCAACCCTAAACCAACATAGAAACACACAACATAGAATGCCCACCCAAAACTCACGCCCTGACCATCACACACATACAAAACAACAGAAAACAGGTCAGGAACGTGACAACTAGTCTGATCACAATATTACACTACTACAGTTTACTAGTCTAATCACAATATGACACTACTACAGTTTACTATTCTGATCACAAAATTACACTACTACAGTATACTAGTCTGATCACAATACTACAGTACTACAGTTTACTAGTCTGATCACAATATTACACTACTACAGTTTACTAGTCTGATCACAATATTACACTACTGCAGTTTACTAGTCTGAATGTCTGGTTTGTCTCTGCTACTTTGCCACTTCGCGAGTAAAGACTAAAAACACAAACAGGCACACTGACACACAGGCTAACAGGCTAACAGGCTAACAGACTAGCAGGCTAACATGCTAACAGGCTAACAGACTAGCAGGCTAACAGTCTAACAGACTAGCAGGGTAACAGGCTAACAGGCTAACAGACTAACAGACTAGCAGGCTAACAGGCTAACAGGCTAACAGGCTAGCACACTAAAGAAAGCAAACAAACACAAATGTAACATCACACAAAGAACCAAGTGGATGATACATAACTGGAAGAAAAGTAAAAACGTGGTATATTTTCTCAAAGATTGTACTTTGGCACCTACCATTAGAAGATGAGAAAGAGAGGCCCACCATATTCCAAAGTTAGGACAAATACATTCATATTTTTCATTAATCTGACTAAAAGGTGGGAAAAGTTGTGAGGTGAACCCCAAGGGATCCCTCCCTCCCCTGTGTGTTATGTCTCCTAGCTCTCTCTCTCTGAGGGATGATGATGGTTGTGTGTGTATGTTACGTGTGTGTGTGTGTATGTTACGTGTGTGTGTGTGTATGTTACGTGTGTGTGTGTGTGTGTATGTTATGTGTGTGTGTGTGTGTGTGTTTACACAGCGAGCCTTTCCCAGGTGCTACATGATCCCTGGGATTACAGCACACACACACACACACACACACACACACACACACACACACACACACACACACACACACACACACACACACACACACACACACACACACACACACACACACACACACACACACACACACACACACACACACACACACACACACACACACACACCTGAGTGAGTCTGTTTCACTGCTGCCTCATAGGTAAAGCATTCAGATAAGCTGTCCATATCAGCTCTCCCCATCGTCTCCCCGAGGAGAAAGAGACAATATTCTCTTTGTCTGTCTCCGAGCCCACTGCTCTCTCAGTCCACTTCTCTCTCAGCCCACTGCTCTCTCAGCCCACTGCTCTCTCAGCCCACTGCTCTCTCTACTCTCTCAGCTCTCTCAGCCCACTGCTCTCTCAGCCCACTACTCTCTCTGCTCTCTCAGCCCACTACTCTCTCAGCCCACTACTCTCTCTGCTCTCTCAGCCCACTACTCTCTCTTCTGTCTCAGCCCACTACTCTCTCTACTCTCTCAGCCCACTACTCTCTCTTCTCTCTCAGCCCACTACTCTCTCAGCCCACTACTCTCTCTACTCTCTCAGCCCACTACTCTCTCAGCCCACTACTCTCTCTACTCTCTCAGCCCACTACTCTCTCAGCCCACTACTCTCTCAGCCCACTACTCTCTCTACTCTCTCAGCCCACTACTCTCTCTACTCTCTCAGCCCACTACTCTCTCAGCCCACTACTCTCTCTGCTCTCTCAGCCCACTACTCTCTCTGCTGTCTCAGCCCACTACTCTCTCTGCTGTCTCAGCCCACTACTCTCTCTGCTGTCTCAGCCCACTACTCTCTCTACTCTCTCAGCCCACTACTCTCTCAGCCCACTACTCTCTCTGCTCTCTCAGCCCACTACTCTCTCTGCTGTCTCAGCCCACTACTCTCTCTGCTCTCTCAGCCCACTACTCTCTCTACTCTCTCAGCCCACTACTCTCTCTGCTGTCTCAGCCCACTACTCTCTCTACTCTCTCAGCCCACTACTCTCTCTGCTGTCTCAGCCCACTACTCTCTCTACTCTCTCAGCCCACTACTCTCTCAGCCCACTACTCTCTCTGCTGTCTCAGCCCACTACTCTCTCTACTCTCTCAGCCCACTACTCTCTCTACTCTCTCAGCCCACTACTCTCTCTGCTGTCTCAGCCCACTACTCTCTCTGCTGTCTCAGCCCACTACTCTCTCTGCTGTCTCAGCCCACTACTCTCTCTACTCTCTCAGCCCACTACTCTCTCTACTCTCTCAGCCCACTACTCTCTCTACTCTCTCAGCCCACTACTCTCTCTACTCTCTCAGCCCACTACTCTCTCAGCCCACTACTCTCTCTACTCTCTCAGCCCACTACTCTCTCAGCCCACTACTCTCTCAGCCCACTACTCTCTCTACTCTCTCAGCCCACTACTCTCTCTACTCTCTCAGCCCACTACTCTCTCTACTCTCTCAGCCCACTACTCTCTCAGCCCACTACTCTCTCTGCTCTCTCAGCCCACTACTCTCTCTGCTGTCTCAGCCCACTACTCTCTCTGCTGTCTCAGCCCACTACTCTCTCTGCTGTCTCAGCCCACTACTCTCTCTACTCTCTCAGCCCACTACTCTCTCAGCCCACTACTCTCTCTGCTCTCTCAGCCCACTACTCTCTCTGCTGTCTCAGCCCACTACTCTCTCTGCTCTCTCAGCCCACTACTCTCTCTACTCTCTCAGCCCACTACTCTCTCTGCTGTCTCAGCCCACTACTCTCTCTACTCTCTCAGCCCACTACTCTCTCTGCTGTCTCAGCCCACTACTCTCTCTACTCTCTCAGCCCACTACTCTCTCAGCCCACTACTCTCTCTGCTGTCTCAGCCCACTACTCTCTCTACTCTCTCAGCCCACTACTCTCTCTACTCTCTCAGCCCACTACTCTCTCTGCTGTCTCAGCCCACTACTCTCTCTGCTGTCTCAGCCCACTACTCTCTCTGCTGTCTCAGCCCACTACTCTCTCTACTCTCTCAGCCCACTACTCTCTCTGCTCTCTCAGCCCACTACTCTCTCTACTCTCTCAGCCCACTACTCTCTCTACTCTCTCAGCCCACTACTCTCTCAGCCCACTACTCTCTCTACTCTCTCAGCCCACTACTCTCTCAGCCCACTACTCTCTCAGCCCACTACTCTCTCTACTCTCTCAGCCCACTACTCTCTCAGCCCACTACTCTCTCAGCCCACTACTCTCTCTACTCTCTCAGCCCACTACTCTCTCAGCCCACTGCTTTCTCAGTCCACTGCTCTCACCGCTCTCTCAGTCTCTCAGTCCACTGCTCTCTCAGCCCACTGCTCTCACCGCTCTCTCAGTCTCTCAGCCTACTGCTCTCCAAAGGGTGGTTACTATCTAGCCTGTTCCAGACTCTTCCATGTACTATCAGGTGGAATGGACATGCACATCCACACTTAATACATCCACAGACAACAAGAATGAAACAACCCAGTGTGTTCATCAGATACTGGACTGCTCTGGAGAGACAGATGTTATGGGTGGTTTGGTCAGACAATAAGATATCGACATCTCATCTGGAGTGAGTCAAAAGAGAGTTGATTTATCTCATGGCACGTGAATCTTAAAATTCTCAATGTTATCTGTAGGTAGCTGTGATGACACAAGCCTCCCAGTCATCAGATACCTGAACGTGCACGTACACATGGATGCACATATCCTGTACGTAATAAAGGGGAAGGACGGAGAAAGCAATGACATCTCAAAAGGTAACTTGCCCATCGTGGGGTTTTGGGATGTGTTTCTGAGCTAGATAGGTGTGTTCAGATGGAGAGAGGATTCACCAAACACACTATCTAGTTGTTTTTCCCATTCTTTTTTGGGTCACCCTAAATGATTTTAATTACATTATATCCGCATGTGGTTGTACTGTTTTTAAATTGTCAAATAAATCTCCCCTCCTCCTTCCCTCTCCCCTTTCCCTCCTCACCTCCCCCTCCTGTCCTCCCCCCGCTCAGATTCCAGGAATGTCCAGAGTGTGTATGTTGTCATCTCCCAGAGAGAGAGAGAGAGAGAGAGACACAGAGAGAGAGAGAGACACAGAGAGAGAGCACGAGAGACAGAGAGAGAGAGAGATAGAGCACGAGAGACAGAGAGAGAGAGAAAGCACGAGAGACAGAGAGAGAGAGAGAGCATGAGAGACAGAGGCAGAGAGGCAGAGAGAGAGAGAGAGAGAGAGAGAGAGAGAGAGAGAGAGAGAGAGAGAGAGAGAGAGAGAGAGAGAGAGAGAGAGAGAGAGAGAGAAAGAGAGAGAGACAGAGAGAGAGACAGAGAGAGACAGAGAGAGACAGAGAGAGACAGAGAGAGAGAGAGAGAGAGACAGAGAGAGAGGCAGAGAGAGAGACAGAGAGAGAGACAGAGAGAGAGAGAGAGAGAGACAGAGAGAGAGAGAGAGAGAGAGAGACAGAGAGAGAGACAGATAGAGAGACAGAGAGAGAGAGAGAGAGAGAGAGAGAGAGAGAGAGAGAGAGAGAGAGAGAGAGAGAGAGAGAGAGAGAGAGAGAGAGAGAGAGAGAGAGAGAGAGAGAGAGAGAGAGAGAGAGAGAGAGAGAGAGAGAGAGAGACAGAGAGAGAGACAGAGAGAGAGACAGAGAGAGAGACAGACAGAGAGACAGACAGAGAGACAGACAGAGAGACAGACAGAGAGAGAGAGAGAATGTCTGGACAGCACAACATCACCAGGACAGCTGATAACAGCAGTTGCCAGATTGGGGAATGTCCTGACAATTGGATTACATTAGAGAATATTGAGTGTGATTTTGCCTCTGACTGAGCTTACAATTGTCAATAGAATCAGGCAACATTGGATAGCAGTATTCCCCGGCACTAATACATAGTGTAAAAGTACTGTTAGTAATGCTAGTGTAGGGATGAAAACATTCTGTTTGGTATAGTCTGAGCTGAGGCAGAGTGTGCAAAGCTGTCATCAAGGCAAAGGGTGGCTTACTTTGAAGAATCTCAAATCTAAAAAATATTTAGATTTATTTAACACGTTTTTGGTTACTACAGGATTTCATATGTGTTATTTCACAGTTTTGATGTCTTCTCTATAATTCTACAATGTAGAAAAACCCTGGAATGAGTAGGTGTGTCAAAACTTTTGACTGGTACAGTACTTCCCCAAGCACGTGTGCCCACACACTGTACTGCATACTGCAATATCTTAACATGTTAATCAGCACAGTAATGCATACAGGAGTACTCTCACTCAGGGCTCCACGGTTGTGTCAGGTTGGCTGGATGTCCTTTGGGTGGTGGACCATTGTTGATACACATGGGAAACTGTTGAGCTTGAAAAACACACACTCTCACATGTGCACAAAAACACACACACACACACAGGCACCACTCTCTCTCCCTCTCAATTTAAGGGGCTTTATTGGCAGAGGAAACATATGTTTACATTGCCAAAGCAATGCAATGTCTCACTCTCATACACACACCACCCGGCCCACTCCACCACTCCCTAAACCCACCACTTCCTAAACCCACCACTCCCTAAACCCACCACTCCCTAAACCCACCACTCCACCACTCCCTAAACACACCACTCCCTAAACCCACCACTCCCTAAACCCACCACTCCACCACTCCCTAAACCCACCACTCCCTAAACCCACCACTCCACCACTCCCTAAACCCACCACTCCACCACTCCCTAAACCCACCCCTCCCTAAACCCACCACTCCACCACTCCCTAAACCCACCACTCCACCACTCCCTAAACCCACCCCTCCCTAAACCCACCACTCCACCACTCCCTAAACCCACCACTCCCTAAACCCACCACTCCACCACTCCCTAAACCCACCACTCCACCACTCCCTAAACCCACCACTCCACCACTCCCTAAACCCACCACTCCCTAAACCAAACCCCTCCCTAAACCCACCCCTCCCTAAACCCACCACTCCCTAAACCCACCACTCCACCCCTCCCTAAACCCACCACTCCACCCCTCCCTAAACCCACCACTCCACCCCTCCCTAAACCCACCACTCCACCCCTCCCTAAACCCACCACTCCACCCCTCCCTAAACCCACCACTCCACCCCTCCCTAAACCCACCACTCCACCACTCCCTAAACCCACCACTCCCTAAACCCACCACTCCCTAAACCCACCCCTCCCTAAACCCACCACTCCCTAAACCCACCACTCCACCCCTCCCTAAACCCACCACTCCACCCCTCCCTAAACCCACCACTCCACCAGTCACTAAACCCACCAGTTTCAGGCATAACTGCCCCTCTCCTGTTGTCCTCCACTGCCCCTCTCCTGTTGTCCTCCACTACCCCTCTCCTGTTGTCCTCTACTGCCCCTCTCCTGTTGTCCTCTACTGCCCCCCTCCTGTTGTCCTCCACTGCTCCTCTCCTGTTGTCCTCTACTGCTCCTCTCCTGTTGTCCTCTACTGCCCCTCTCCTGTTGTCCTCCACTAGCCCTCTCCTGTTGTCCTCTACTGGTCCTCTCCTGTTGTCCTCTACTGCCCCCCTCCTGTTGTCCTCCACTGCTCCTCTCCTGTTGTCCTCCACTGCTCCTCTCCTGTTGTCCTCTACTGCCCCTCTCCTGTTGTCCTCCACTAGCCCTCTCCTGTTGTCCTCTACTGCTCCTCTCCTGTTGTCCTCTACTGCTCCTCTCCTGTTGTCCTCTACTGCCCCTCTCCTGTTGTCCTCTACTGCTCCTCTCCTGTTGTCCTCTACTGCTCCTCTCCTGTTGTCCTCTACTGCCCCTATCCTGTTGTCCTCTACTGCCCCTCTCCTGTTGTCCTCTACTGCCCCTCTCCTGTTGTCCTCTACTGCCCCTCTCCTGTTGTCCTCTTCTGCCCCTCTCCTGTTATCCTCTTCTGCTCCTCTCCTGTTGTCCTCCACTGCTCCTCTCCTGTTGTCCTCCACTGCCCCCCTCCTGTTGTCCTCTACTGCTCCTCTCCTGTTGTCCTCTACTGCTCCTCTCCTGTTGTCCTCTACTGCTCCTCTCCTGTTGTCCTCTACTGCTCCTCTCCTGTTGTCCTCTACTGCCCCTCTCCTGTTGTCATCCACTGCCCCTCTCCTGTTGTCCTCTACTGCCCCTCTCCTGTTGTCCTCTACTGCCCCTCTCCTGTTGTCCTCTACTGCCCCCTCCTGTTGTCCTCTACTGCCCCTCTCCTGTTGTCCTCTACTGCCCCCTCCTGTTGTCCTCTACTGCCCTCCTCCTGTTGTCCTCTACTGCTCCTCTCCTGTTGTCCTCTACTGCCCCCCTCCTGTTGTCCTCTACTGCCCCTCTCCTGTTGTCCTCTACTGCCCCTCTCCTGTTGTCCTCTACTGCTCCTCTCCTGTTGTCCTCTACTGCCCCTCTCCTGTTGTCCTCTACTGCTCCTCTCCTGTTGTCCTCTACATCTCCACACTGACTGAATGTGCAGTCTACACGTGGGAGAGGAAGGTGATACCAGCAGTTAAACACAACAGTATTTGTCCACCACTATTGCTAGCACAGGGCAGGGACACCCACCCAAGGCTGCGTCAAAAATGGCCCCCTATTCACTATGTAGTGGAATAATTTTCACCAGGGCCATTTGGTCAGAAGTAGTGCCCTATATAGACAATAGGGTGCCATTTGGGACACATTCCCTTACAGGAGCTCAGAAAACATATACACTATCCAGCTTTCCCCTCTGATACACAGGCCTGGCCTGCAGACTAGCTGCATACCCCTCTGATACACAGGCCTGGCCTGCAGACTAGCTGCATACCCCTCTGATACACAGGCCTGGCCTGTAGACTAGCTGTTCTCCCCTCTGATACACAGACCTGGCCTGAAGACTAGCTGCTCTCCCCTCTGATACACAGGCCTGGCCTGCAGACTAGCTGCTCTCCCCTCTGATACACAGGCCTGGCCTGCAGACTAGCTGCTCTCCCCTCTGATACACAGGCCTGGCCTGCAGACTAGCTGCTCTCCCCTCTGATACACAGACCTGGCCTGTAGACTAGTTGCTCTCCCCTCTGATACACAGGCCTGGCCTGCACACTAGCTGCTCTCCCCTCTAATACACAGACCTGGCCTGCAGACTAGCTGTTCTCCCCTCTGATACACAGACCTGGCCTGTAGACTAGATGTTCTCCCCTCTGATACACAGGCCTGGCCTGCAGACTAGCTGCTCTCCCCTCTGATACACAGGCCTGGCCTGCAGACTAGCTGCTCTCCCCTCTGATACACAGGCCTGGCCTGCAGACTAGCTGCTCTCCCCTCTGATACACAGGCCTGGCCTGCAGACTAGCTGTTCTCCTCTCTGATACACAGACCTGGCCTGCAGACTAGCTGCATACCCCTCTGATACACAGGCCTGGCCTCCAGACTAGCTGTTCTCCCCTCTGATACACAGACCTGGCCTGCAGACTAGCTGCATACCCCTCTGATACACAGACCTGGCCTGTAGACTAGCTGCTCTCCCCTCTGATACACAGACCTGGCCTGCAGACTAGCTGTTCTCCCCTCTGATACACAGGCCTGGCCTGCAGACTAGCTGTTCTCCCCTCTGATACACAGACCTGGCCTGCAGACTAGCTGCATACCCCTCTGATACACAGACCTGGCCTGTAGACTAGCTGCTCTCCCCTCTGATACACAGACCTGGCCTGCAGACTAGCTGTTCTCCCCTCTGATACACAGGCCTGGCCTGCAGACTAGCTGTTCTCCCCTCTGATACACAGACCTGGCCTGCAGACTAGCTGCATACCCCTCTGATACACAGGCCTGGCCTGCAGACTAGTGGAACATGCAGTCAACCTTATGTCCATTGAAGAGGAGGAAGATGAGTGACTTTCTCATTATCTGGCAAAGAACAGAAAATGCTTCTTTCTACCTCTAGACAGCCTCTCTCTCTCTCTCTCTCTCTCTCTCTCTCTCTCTCTCTCTCTCTCTCTCTCTCTCTCTCTCTCTCTCTCTCTCTCTCTCTCTCTCTCTCTCTCTCTCTCTCTCTCTCTCTCTCTCTCTCTCTCTCTCTCTCTCTCTCTCTCTCTCTCTCTCTCTCTCTCTCTCTCTCTCTCTCTCTCTCTCTCTCTCTCTCTCGGAGTGTCATGGAGGAGTTGAGTCAGCCGTTAAGCAGACAAAGAGTCCAGTGATCTAAGTCTCATTCAGTATAATAGAGGTCTGCTATCTGCACTCTACCCCATGATATCAGCACATAGATATGTGACTGTGTCTAACACACACACACACACACACACGAGAAATAGTAGCCTCTTTGTCTGTCTGTGGGAGTTATTGGTTGTAGGGGGGGGCTTGATTGAGTACTGTGTTGGTCAGAGTAACAGGGGGTCCCCCGGAACACTGGAGCTCACTCATGACCTCATAACGCCTGACCTTTGCACTGACCTTGTATGTGTCCCAGACGGCAGCCTATTACTTTTATAGTGCACTACTTTTGACCAGAGCCCATAGGGTACTAGGTAGGGAATAGGGGGTCATAGGGCACTATGTAGGGAATATGGTGCCACTTGGTCTGCAGACCTTGTCTCAGTCTGTCAGACGGTTAGGAAGTAAACAGAGTAGGAACACCTAGATGCTGATCCAAGGTCAGTTTCTATTGTCCCCCTGTCCCCCTCCCTCTCTCCCTGTTCCCCTCCCTCTCTCCCTGTCTCCCTGTCCCCCTCCCTCTCTCCCTGTCTCCCTGTCCCCCTCCCTCTCTCCCTGTCCCCCTCCCTCTCTCCCTGTCTCCCTCCCTCCCTCTCTCTCTCCCTGTCCCCCTCCCTCTCTCCCTGTCTCCCTGTCCCCCTCCCTCTGTCTCCCTGTCCCCCTCCCTATCTAATCTAACATAGCAGGTGTAATAAACACCTGAGCAGGGTCGGCAAGAGCATCTGGTTTTCAGGCTTTATCTCTTCTCTGCTTTTCCCTGAAAAATGGATGAAGGTGTTTATTTCAACCCCACTGAGGGTGCTCCCTTTCTGTTCCTCCCCTCTCTCTCTCCCTCCCTACATCTCTCCCTGCCTCTCGATAACCCCCTCTCTCCCTCCCTACATCTCTCCCTGCCTCTCAATAACCCCCCCTCTCTCCCTCCCTACATCTCTCCCTGCCTCTCGATAACCCCCTCTCTCTCTCTCCCTACATCTCTCCCTGCCTCTCGATAACCCCCCCTCTCTCCCTCCCTACATCTCTCCCTGCCTCTCGATAACCCCCTCTCTCCCTCCCTACATCTCTCCCTGCCTCTTGATAACCCCCTCTCTCCCTCCCTACATCTCTCCCTGCCTCTCGATAACCCTCTCTCTCCCTCCCTACATCTCTCTCTGCCTCTCGATAACCCCCTCTCTCCCTCCCTACATCTCTCCCTGCCTCTCGATAACCCCCCCTCTCTCCCTCCCTACATCTCTCCCTGCCTCTCTATAACCCCCTCTCTCCCTCCCTACATCTCTCCCTGCCTCTCTATAACCCCCTCTCTCCCTCCCTACATCTCTCCCTGCCTCTCGATAACCCCCTCTCTCTCCCTCCCTACATCTCTCCCTGCCTCTCGATAACCCCCTCTCTCTCCCTCCCTACATCTCTCCCTGCCTCTCTATAAACCTCTCTCTCCCCCCTTCTCTCTCTCTCGCCTATGCAACTTAAATTCATATTTCAAATCAACCCTGCTAACTTCAATTCATATTTAAATTCTACTGTGCTAACTTCAATTCATATTTAAAATCAGTCCTGCTAACTTCAATTCATATTTAAATTCTACTGTGCTAACTTCAATTCATATTTAAAATCAGTCCTGCTAACTTCAATTCATGTTTAAATTCAACCCTGCTAACTTCAATTCATATATAATTTAAAACCTTCTAACTTCAATTCATATTTAATTTCAATTCTGCTAACTTCAAATCATATTTAAATTCAACCGTGCTAACTTCATTTCATATTTAAATTCAACCGTGCTAACTTCATTTCATATTTAAATTCAACCGTGCTAACTTCATTTCATATTTAAATTCAACCGTGCTAACTTCATTTCATATTTAAATTCAACCGTGCTAACTTCATTTCATATTTAAATTCAACCGTGCTAACTTCATTTCATATTTAAATTCAACTGTGCTAACTTCATTTCATATTTAAATTCAACCGTGCTAACTTCATTTCATATTTAAATTCAACCGTGCTAACTTCATTTCATATTTAAATTCAACCGTGCTAACTTCATTTCATATTTAAATTCAACCGTGCTAACTTCATTTCATATTTAAATTCAACCGTGCTAACTTCATTTCATATTTAAATTCAACTGTGCTAACTTCATTTCATATTTAAATTCAACTGTGCTAACTTCATTTCATATTTAAATTCAACTGTGCTAACTTCATTTCATATTTAAATTCAACTGTGCTAACTTCATTTCATATTTAAATTCAACTGTGCTAACTTCATTTCATATTTAAATTCAACTGTGCTAACTTCATTTCATATTTAAATTCAACTGTGCTAACTTCATTTCATATTTAAATTCAACTGTGCTAACTTCATTTCATATTTAAATTCAACTGTGCTAACTTCATTTCATATTTAAATTCAACCGTGCTAACTTCATTTCATATTTAAATTCAACCGTGCTAACTTCATTTCATATTTAAATTCAACCGTGCTAACTTCATTTCATATTTAAATTCAACCGTGCTAACTTCATTTCATATTTAAATTCAACCGTGCTAACTTCATTTCATATTTAAATTCAACCGTGCTAACTTCATTTCATATTTAAATTCAACCGTGCTAACTTCATTTCATATTTAAATTCAACTGTGCTAACTTCATTTCATATTTAAATTCAACTGTGCTAACTTCATTTCATATTTAAATTCAACTGTGCTAACTTCATTTCATATTTAAATTCAACTGTGCTAACTTCATTTCATATTTAAATTCAACTGTGCTAACTTCATTTCATATTTAAATTCAACTGTGCTAACTTCATTTCATATTTAAATTCAACTGTGCTAACTTCATTTCATATTTAAATTCAACTGTGCTAACTTCATTTCATATTTAAATTCAACTGTGCTAACTTCATTTCATATTTAAATTCAACTGTGCTAACTTCATTTCATATTTAAATTCAACTGTGCTAACCCAAATCCATATATCAATTCAAACATCACATTCCTCAAAAGCCTGAGAGAGCATGTCTTTGTGTCAAATTGTATTCTAATGGGCTCAGCATGCACAAACTGTAACACAATCAATGTAATTGTGCACGCACACACACACACACGCACACACACACGCACGCACGCACACACACACACACACAGCCTCTTAATGTTTGGAATGTGTGGTATTCCAACCTGTGACACAGAGAGGTCACATATGACTATACAGATCAGATGTATTACGTAGACCAGAGAGGTCAAGGTATGAATACAGAGATCAGATCAGAGTGTTTCATGTCATTCTGTATTGTTCTGGCCTCTATAAGGATATACTGTATGTTCTGTGTCTGCTAAACCTTTCCATATGCTCACAGACACACTGAAGAGACAATTACCATGATTCAGCACAGACAGCCTGGGATGATAAGGGGATAGGGAGGGGATGATGAGTGGATGATGAAGGGATGAGGAGGGGATGATGAGGGATTGTGCCCCAAATGCCACCCTATTCCTTTAATAGTGCACTACTTTGACAAGAGATTTATGAGTTCTGGTCAAAAGTAGTGCACTAAATAGGGCATAGGGTGGCATTTGTGATGCATACAATCCCACCAATTCTACATGCCTCTGAGGAGTTAACCTCAATCTTTCCCCTCCCCGCTCACACTCCCACCTGATGCTCCTGGACACACACACACACACACACGGGGCATTAGGCCATTACACTATTTCTCCAGTCGCTAGGCTTGGCTTTTTGCTCACACAGATCCTGCTGTGTTTGCTTTACAAACTGGTGATTCCTTGGCTTGTTTTCAGCCAAGAGGAAAGAAGAAAAGGAGAGAGGAAGAGGGAGGAAAGGAAGAGGAGAGAGGTAGAGAAGAGAGGAAGATCAAGAGGTAGAGAGGAAGAAGAGAGAGTATGAGGTGGGAGGAAGAGGAGGATAGAGGGAGAGAAGAGGAAAGGAGAGGTAAATGAGAGGTAGAGGAGAAATGAGAAGAAGGGAGGAAAAGGAGGAAGATGAGGGAGAGGAGGATAGAGAGTAGAGGAAGAGGAGAGAGAAAGAGGGCTGGGGAGGAGCTAGTAACAGAGCGGTGAAGAAGAGAAGGACAGAAGAGGAGGAGGGAGGAAGAGGAAGAGAGAGAGGGAAAGAGAGAAGATGAGGAGGAGGGAGGAAGAGGGAGAGAAGAGAGTACGATGAGAGAGGAGGAGAAGGAGGGAGGAAGAGGAAGATGCAACTCGTAAACCTGTCACATGAGCAGCTTCCTGTACTTTTACTACTTTCATTACAGTTCCTTCTCATCATCACTTGCATGTGTGTACCTGCCTGCCTGGCTGGCTGGTTGGAAGGCAGGTTGGAAGGCAGGTTGGAAGGCAGGTTGGAAGGCAGGTTGGCTGGCTGGTTGGTTGGAAGGCTGGTTGGAAGGCAGGTTGGAAGGCTGGTTGGCTGGCTGGTTGGAAGGCTGGTTGGAAGGCTGGTTGGAAGGCTGGTTGGAAGGCTGGTTGGAAGGCAGGTTGGAAGGCTGGTTGGCTGGCTGGTTGGCTGGTTGGTTGGAAGGCCGGTTTGGAAGGCTGGTTGGAAGGCTGGTTGGAAGGCTGGTTGGAAGGCTGGTTGGAAGGCTGGTTGGTTGGAAGGCTGGTTGGTTGGAAGGCAGGTTGGAAGGCAGGTTGGAAGGCAGGTTGGAAGGCAGGTTGGAAGGCTGGTTGGAAGGCTGGTTGGCTGGCTGGTTGGCTGGCTGGTTGGAAGGCTGGTTGGAAGGCTGGTTGGAAGGCTGGTTGGAAGGCTGGTTGGAAGGCTGGTTGGTTTAAAAATGAGTGTTTTCTCTTGTCTGCCTAGAGTGCCAGACTTGTGAGTTTTGCACCCTTGTGACTATTCTATTGGTTCCATTGTGCCATCCAGGCAAGTTCAATCAAGTCCAGATAAAGTATTTGAAATGTAAAGTATTTTGAATAGTATTTAAACCCATGTTACTGTACTAGTTACTGTACCTCTACTACAGAGTGTGGTTCGATAGGACTGAGTCAGGGAAACGTGCCAGGCCAATAAAAATAGTTTCTCTGATCTAAGAGGAGTCAGACCCAGTGGTGAGGGACCGAGGGACTGGTTTCTCTGGTTTAAGAGGAGTCAGACCCAGTGGTGAGGGACCGAGGGACTGGTTTCTCTGATTTAAGAGGAGTCAGACCCAGTGGTGAGGGACCGAGGGACTGGTTTCTCTGATTTAAGAGGAGTCAGACCCAGTGGTGAGGGACCGAGGGACTGGTTTCTCTGATTTAAGAGGAGTCAGACCCAGTGGTGAGGGACCGAGGGACTGGTTTCTCTGATTTAAGAGGAGTCAGACCCAGTGGTGAGCGACCGAGGTGCTGGTATCTCTGACCCGGTTCTAATGCACAGACAGACACTAGACACCACAGTCCAGGGTTGCTTCCCAAATGGCACCCTATTCCCTGTATATTGCACTCCTTTAGACTAGGGTTTATAGTGCACTACTTTTGTGATTCACACCAAAAGATGATCAGGAATTGCCTCCATGTCTTAATGTCCATCTCAAGGCAATATGGCCTTGGATTAGAGGATCAGGGAGATAGAATTTCAGGAATAACAAGTTACTTATTCTCTGTTTGTTTAGCCAAAGCTCATGATCATAGTCTGAGAACAAGGTAAGGGGAAGAATAACACTAACTGAGTCCTGTGGGTGATCGAGCCCTGTACTACTACCACACACACACACACACACACACACACACACACACACACACACACACACACACACACACACACACACACACACACACACACACACACACACACACACACACACACACACACACACACACACACACACACACACACACACACACGTGCTTGTGCACGCACACACACAGCCGTACCAAGCCTGCAAGTACCTTTATGTTATAAACAGACAGAGATAGAGGGAGAGAGAGAGAGAGAGACGTGGTCCAACAACAAGCACAAACTGTCAAGAAAGACCAGTGCAAGAGAAATTGAAAACCAACCCGTGTCTACAAAACCCCTATCCCACACAGACTGTCTCAAAAGGCTTATTTTTAAAACATCATGAGAACGTATTGTAGATGAGAGTGAGGTATCAACATCAAAATGATTATCTTTCACTCAACGGAAACAGGAAGTTGTAGTTGGAGAGAGAAAGCATTGGTCATGGCACAGTAAAACAGCTTGGGAGATGGAAACAGCTGCAGACAAATGGTGTTAGGGCTGAGGCCCATTCCAGGAGTGCTGCTCCTTTCCCATATGGCCTTGTCCACTTCCAATCACAGATGTTGCAGTAAACGACAGGATATAGGTGTGGGCCTAACTAAGAAAGTAATAGCCTTTCGTAACCTCTGCAAAATTACTATTACTTATCCAGTAGCGACCCGTCATTCAGGGCAGGTGTTTTGAACACCACTAAAAAAAGGTTTGTTGCCTGTTTGCATGTTATTTTGGCAATAATATGTCACATATCAGTTTGCAAACAATGTAAAAAAAAAATAAAATCTTTGAGTTAATAAAGCCGTATAAAAACATTTTTTTGCTTTCTTGAGTCAGGCAGCTCCAAAATGCAGGTGTTTCAGCCTAGCTCAGTGCTTTCTGTGGTGGTGGGGCAGGCAATGGTAAATACGGAGCGTAGGGGTTGGTAATGTTCTCTAGTTGCGCCATGATTGGCTCAGTGTTCTGTCACTCATGGGGACACTACGTCACCGCCAAGTCTAGGGGTAGAGCTTGAAAATTCAAGCCCCTTGGGTGCTGCTATAGAGTTACATTAGAAGTATCCATCCAAAAAGGCTCAAGGTCATTGGTCACAGATACAATTATGTCAATGCTTTGATTGGACTGATCATGTCAACATCATTCTTTCAAAATCTTAGTTAGCAAGCTAGCAGTCATCATATCATCATGAATCAAGTCGACAATCTACTGGCAAATCCTTTTCAATCTTTGTCATATGAAAATAAATTACGAAGATAAATTATTGATAAAAACGTGTCAGTGCTCATCGGCCATTGGACATAAACAATACAAAAGTTGGAAATCGCAAATTCAACAATGATTAGTTCGGAAGGAATCAGTGGCTAACTGCAAGCGTTGCAAAGCAATCACTAGCCTTCTATTCAGTGCAGTGGGTGTGTGGTCCAAGTCTGAGTTTAAGGGTCTCTTTTCCAAGCTTAAAAGGATAAACATTCAACATTGGCCAGAAAAGGTTGAATACATTGGCCATGCTGTCAATCCAGCATGACTTCTGCCGCGTTCAAAACAACTGGAAACTTGGAACTGGGAAATCTCAGACTTCAGTGAGTTCAAGACAACTGGGAACTCTGAAAAAAACTAGCTCCGACTGGGAAAATACGCTTTGAGCGGTCATCCAACTAGGAATTCCAAGTCAGGAACTCGGGAGCTCCTTATTGTAAGATCTTTCATTCTCTGCTTATATGCCCCCTTTATTTATCCTACGGTTCTGACTTGGTGTACAGGGAGCATACTGTAAGAACGGCCCATGTTCTGAATTCTGTAACTGTACATTTCAAAAGTGCTGAACAAATAGTTATATTGACTACGTCCATCCTAGCTCGCTCATTAATGTCTTAATAATCAAAATTTCAGATTGCCTCTTATCCGCTCATCATTCCCTTATGCCATAGTTTGTACATCTCAATTGTCAGTAGAAACCACAGTTGTTTAAGCAAGTCAGCCATATCGGCTATGTTTTTTAAAATGCAGTAAATGAGGCTGAATGAACTGTTTCTCTGCCAGACAAGGCTCCCCTGATAGCCAGGTGTAGCAGCGGTAAGGTTTTGGGACTGCTGTTGGGACTCTGCTGTTGGGACAGCTTTATGTAGGCCCTAACAGTTTGTGGGCACCGTTTGTCACCATTATAGTGCAATTAATGTATTGTTAAATTTTGTGTTGTGTAGTGTTTGTGTTGTGTTCTGTAGTGGCTTAGTTTGCCCAACCAAGATTTACAAGCTAAAATCGCCACTGCACTTACCCAGTTCTATCAGATCCGTGGAGGAGAGTAAATGAAGGCAGAGACAGAACATGTACTGAACGGAGCACAGCGCTGGTGCGGGAAGGCTAGGGGAAAACGTATCGCTACCTGCAGCGTTGGTGGGGGAAGGCTAGGGGAAAACGTATCGCTGCCTGCAGCGTTGGTGGGGGAAGGCTAGGGGAAAACGTATCGCTGCCTGCAGCGTTGGTGGGGGAAGGCTAGGGGAAAACGTATCGTTACCTGCAGCGTTGGTGGGGGAAGGCTAGGGGAAAACGTATCGCTGCCTGCAGCGCTGGTGGGGGAAGGCTAGGGGAAAACGTATCGCTGACTGCAGCGTTGGTGGGGGAAGGCTAGGGGAAAACGTATCGTTACCTGCAGCGTTGGTGGGGGAAGGCTAGGGGAAAACGTATCGCTGCCTGCAGCGTTGGTGGGGGAAGGCTAGGGGAAAACGTATCGTTACCTGCAGCGTTGGTGGGGGAAGGCTAGGGGAAAACGTATCGTTACCTGCAGCGTTGGTGGGGGAAGGCTAGGGGAAAACGTATCGTTACCTGCAGCGTTGGTGGGGGAAGGCTAGGGGAAAACGTATCGCTACCTGCAGCGTTGGTGGGGGAGGGCTAGGGGAAAACGTATCGTTACCTGCAGCGTTGGTGGGGGAAGGCTAGGGGAAAACGTATCGCTGCCTGCAGCGTTGGTGGGGGAGGGCTAGGGGAAAACGTATCGCTGCCTGCAGTGTTGGTGGGGGAGGGCTAGGGGAAAACGTATCGCTGCCTGCAGCGTTGGTGGGGGAAGGCTAGGGGAAAACGTATCGCTGCCTGCAGCGTTGGTGGGGGAAGGCTAGGGGAAAACGTATCGTTACCTGCAGCGTTGGTGGGGGAAGGCTAGGGGAAAACGTATCGCTGCCTGCAGCGTTGGTGGGGGAGGGCTAGGGGAAAACGTATCGCTGCCTGCAGTGTTGGTGGGGGAGGGCTAGGGGAAAACGTATCGCTGCCTGCAGCGTTGGTGGGGGAAGGCTAGGGGAAAACGTATCGCTGCCTGCAGCGTTGGTGGGGGAAGGCTAGGGGAAAACGTATCGCTGCCTGCAGTGTTGGTGGGGGAGGGCTAGGGGAAAACGTATCGCTGCCTGCAGTGTTGGTGGGGGAAGGCTAGGGGAAAACGTATCACTGCCTGCAGTGTTGGTGGGGGAAGGCTAGGGGAAAACGTATCGCTGCCTGCAGCGTTGGTGGGGGAAGGCTAGGGGAAAACGTATCGCTGCCTGCAGCGTTGGTGGGGGAGGGCTAGGGGAAAACGTATCGCTGCCTGCAGCGTTGGTGGGGAAAGGCTAGGGGAAAACGTATCGCTGCCTGCAGCGTTGGTGGGGGAGGGCTAGGGGAAAACGTATCGTTACCTGCAGCGTTGGTGGGGGAAGGCTAGGGGAAAACGTATCGCTGACTGCAGCGTTGGTGGGGGAAGGCTAGGGGAAAACGTATCGCTGCCTGCAGCATTGGTGGGGGAAGGCTAGGGGAAAACGTATCGCTGCCTGCAGAGTTGGTGGGGGAAGGCTAGGGGAAAACGTATCGCTGCCTGCAGAGTTGGTAGGGGAAGGCTAGGGGAAAACGTATCGCTGACTGCAGCGTTGGTGGGGGAAGGCTAGGGGAAAACGTATCGCTGCCTGCAGAGTTGGTGGGGGAAGGCTAGGGGAAAACGTATCGCTGCCTGCAGAGTTGGTGGGGGAAGGCTAGGGGAAAACGTATCGCTGCCTGCAGCGTTGGTGGGGGAAGGCTAGGGGAAAACGTATCGCTGCCTGCAGCATTGGTGGGGGAAGGCTAGGGGAAAACGTATCGCTGCCTGCAGCATTGGTGGGGGAAGGCTAGGGGAAAACGTATCGCTACCTGCAGCGTTGGTAGGGGAAGGCTAGGGGGAAAACGTATCGCTGCCTGCAGCGTTGGTGGGGAAAGGCTAGGGGAAAACGTATCGCTGCTTGCAGCGTTGGTGGGGGAAGGCTAGGGGAAAACGTATCACTGCCTGCAGCGTTGGTGGGGGAGGGCTAGGGGAAAACGTATCACTGCCTGCAGCGTTGGGAGACGATTTGCACCCCTTACGCAGACAAGTCAAACTAAACACACTAAGGTGGTAAACCGACAATCATTCCAAGTATTCTGGACAATCACATTTTTCTAAAGCCTACGGACAGCGGACAGCGCACTTAGACTATAGTAATATAAAAATAATTCCCACAATCCAATTCTCTGCTCCATTCTCTGCAAAGTGCTGTTCTGATGTTTACTAAGTTGTCAACAAAATGATGAGAATCTTAAACAGGCAATTAGACTACAGTTCGCCTCTCTACAGTTAGCCGTCTCTATGCATGAATAATAATGTTTGGCAGCAGTTCCAATGTAAAAAAAACTAATTGCAATTTATGCGCATATCCCTATTGGTTGGTAAATAAAAACCAGTTACACAACTTTGCAATAATATCTACATAATACCTTACTTTTTGTCATTTTACACTATGGATTAACTTGAAATGAAAAGCAGATTAAGACTGACACTTACATCTGTTGTTGGTGTCCATCCCAGTGGAAGTAATGGATGAGAGAGAGGTGGTTTCCTGGTGAAGTAATGGATGAGAGAGAGGTGGTTTCCCGGGCTCACCCGGAGAGTGTGACGGAGAGCAGCCCCATGTGAGACCGCGTTGACAGCTACACTTGATACATAGCAGACTCCTTTTCTCTGTCTCTATCGGTCTCTCTCTCTCTCTCTGCCTCTCTCGCTCTCTCTCTCTCTCTCTCGCTCTCTGCCTCTCGCTCTCTCTCTCTGTTTCTCTGCCTCTCTCTCTTTGCCTCTCTCAATGAAGTTACAGAGAAACGAACAGCCCGCTCTTTGCTGGGTCCTAAAGCTAGTACCTTCAAAAGAGCAGTATGGCAATAACCCTTCCTACCTACCTCTAACTGCAAAAAGGTCGGAGTCTTGGTGGCACAGATGGTTGTGGGTTCACCCCATGATGCAGAAGTACAACATACATACACACACACATATTGATTGATTGATTGATCGATTGACAGTCACACACACATGAAAACAGTATTTTATTGGAATAAATCATACATGATGTAACTGTAAATACCTATGAAAAGGAGATAGTTACAGTATGTTTTGTAGTTTCAAAATAAAACAAATTATACAATTGATCAAATAAGACCAGAACTAAGAAGAATGCATCCCCGTACGAAACATGTTTTCAGCCCAGGAGCAGGGTTCATCTGTGTCAAGGAAACCAACCCTCCGAATATTGTGTTATGCATGTTTATCTGCAACCCATGTAATTGTGACTGGATACGTCTTCATAACTGCAAACAACTGTAGTCTCTAACTGTATGTTAACCTGTTGTAGAATCAAGCTGCACACTTCTCATTTCATGTCTGCAATACAAACTTTGTTTAATGTTTGTTTATGCAATGATCCAAGATGAATACGTATTCATAATTCAACTAAAGACTGACATTATCCCTTCGTGTAAGCAATACTGTTCTCTCTTTCACAACGCTACAGCAGGTACGTCTAGCATGTCTTTGTTTTCCTGACAGTGAATAGATCCAGTCTGTAGCCTATCGTTGCGTGAATAGTTATCATATCTGGTGGACCAAAAAGCCTTATTTTATACTGTACATATTCACAATGTGACGCAATGTTTTCATTCTCAGAAAAATCATTTCATGATGTCATTGGAATACAGGTATGATGTCATTAAAAGATAGGTATGATGTCATTAAAAGATGGGAATGCTGCCAGCATCACTGTCAACCACAAGATACAAGTAGTAAAGTGGAAGGAGAAATGATCATCAATAAGCATCCATTTAAAAAACAAAAGCATTGTATGTTCATTCGTCCATCCATTAATTCCTTCATTCATTCTGATAAAGTGGTGTAAATGATATCTACATTCTAGTCACTTAGTTTGCTGGTGCTGCACACTCATAATGTATAAAATAATCCACAATAGTAAGGCAAAGACAAAAGTCTCCTGACCTTCGTGTCTCTCCCTCTGTCTCTCTCCCTCTGTCTCTCTCTCTTTTGACCCTGGGCAGTGGTGGGGAGGGTTTAGTTCAGTTTGTGACAGTGAAATTACACATTCCCCGTCTGTCTGTCTGTCTGTCTGTCTGCCGCAACTCTCTCATTCTGATGTAAGACCTCTCTCTCTCCATCACTCTCTATCTCTGTTGTCATTAACAGTCTCACTCTCTCCATCACTCTCTATCTCTGTTGTCATTAACAGTCTCTCTCTATCTCTGTTGTCATTAACAATCTCTCTCTCTCCATCGCTCTCTTTCTCTGTTGTCATTAACAGTCTCTCGCCCTCTTTATTTAGAACAGTTTCTCTCTCAATGGTTAGAAGAGTCGGGCCTGTTTCTTCATTTCATTCCTCTTCCAGAGAGCCAGCCGGTCAAACTCTGTCAATGTCATCCCAAACACCTGTAGGAACTCCTCTGGACTCAGGTGACGCTGGAAGACAGAGAAACACAGGGAGACACTGTAGTATGACTCATGCAGACTATGTGGATAATGTCTGGATTATTGACCTTTAGCTAGAAGCAAGGATAGGAGGCAGCATTGAACAGATTATTTTATGAAATATCAACCACCAAACTAAGCCAGGTCAGAACCTCACCTCTAGTCTGGCTCTATCTACGTCTTTAGGCAGTCTGTGTCTCCCCCTGGTGGTCACGATCAGTACTTCATATGGGTAAACCTTCAACAGACAGGTCAGATAGAGGTAGAAGATATATGTAGTTAACAGGGTTGGGGTCAAATCAGGAAGTATAGTTAAATTCCAATTCCTATTCTGATAATCCTTGAAATATCATGTTACTTCCTGAATTGATTGAAGTGAAATGGAATTGACCACAAACCACATATCTCAGGTAAACAGCTTCAGCAGCTGTCTCAGTCATAACACCGATGTTTCCTTTGTAATCACAGCATAGAACCCATTGTATGGAACATAGCAGAGGTGTTCTATAGAATAAGATGATTATTGGCAGTCCTTCCATTTCCATTTCTCTCTCAGGAAGTCTCTCCTACCCTATCCTCATATGGACAGGAAGCAGAATTTTCCTGATGCTTCATTTGTGACACAATGTTCATCCAAAGGTCAACAACCCTCTATTGGGAGGGCTGAAAGAAATGTCCAGTGACCTCTTGACTCGGAAGCTCTTTGTCCTGTCAGCCCATGTCCTGTTAGAATTCTTTGAGAAAGCATTCTTCCTTCCTCTCTCCCTTGAAGGAATTCCTAATCTGACATAACTGGGTGAAAGCTAGGTGACAGAACAATTTCTTAAAGTTATTCATTTGTGTTAGATCAGTGATTACTTCAAGGAAGGGAGGGTGTATTTTTAAAGTATTCAAACAGGGCCCAGGTCCTGAATGTGGAAGCTGGCCTGTGACCTATAACCCGTTGACTAGTGCAGACCAGGGCAGGATGCCATGACTCTACTGCTGCCCTCTGGTAGGGTCATTGAGCCAGGAATGAGAGAGAGCAGCTATACTGGCCTATAGTGTCCTAGTGCCTTGCATGAACAAACCACAGTCTTTGTGATCCAGTAGGAATTGTCTTTCTCCCCACCAGTGGTTCATAACACACCACTTGGAGAACACAGTCTAACATCGTGCTGGTTATTGTAGAATACTGCTTGACACTCCACTTTCCAACCAACTTTCAGACCCTTACCTTGTATTCTGCAGGAGAGAAAAATAGAAAAAATACCTGATTACAATCCTGCAATAAGGAAATCCCACAATGTTATAAATGTATTGAGACCTGAACCCAGGGAGGTTATACAGCACTCCTACCTCTGGTTCCCCAGTTGACGTCACTGCTGCTGTCATACTGCTGGTAGTAGTCTGGGGCTGCACTCTGGGGCTGCAGGGATACACACAGAGACCTGTTAGTGATGCTACAGCTGTGTTTATCAAGTAAGCTTCCATGACAACTAGGAGGTAAACTTGAATTACAGCCTTCTATGTAAAGAATGTTTGGTCGCTGCCTCCAAGAAATGTGTCTTTCTGCCAAAATATATTTTAATCTCAAGAGATTTGATCATAACTGTATAGATAAAGGATATTATAGTGTTGATGGTCACCCTGTTGACAGCGTTCCGCCTGTATCCTGGTAGAGAGGCTGACTTGTACGAGTCTGGAACACAGGAAAGCATTCAATCAATACGATACATTTATATATTTACAGAAGTTGTCACAACTGCTTTACAGTTGGGGGTCATATATAAATGTAAATATATCAGAGTAAATCAGGAAAGAGATTTACAACCAACTGAATGTGCCTTCATGTCTCTCTCATCACTGCACAGTAGAGGGCGATGTTTACAAATACATATATTTAATATAAGGTGGTACAGTATGTTATGTATCTAATACTGTTTTACTGTTGTACTCACCACTGTCTAAGCTGTAATGGGATCGAGGAGCTGAGGAAGAGAACCCAAGGAAAACAGGATTAGTGAGATTAGATTAGAGAGACAGAAAGAGAGAAATAGAGAGACACAGAAAGAGACAGAAAGAGACACAGAAAGAGAGAGACAGAAAGAAACAGAGAGAGAGACAGAGAGAGAGACAGAGAGAGACAGAAAGAGAGACAGAGAGAGACAGAAAGAGACAGAGAGAGACACAGAAAGAGACAGAGAGAGAGAGAGACAGAAAGAGACAGAGAGAGAGAGAGACAGAAAGAGACAGAGAGAGAGAGAGACAGAAAGAGACAGAGAGAGAGAGAGACAGAAAGAGACAGAGAGAGAGAGAGACAGAAAGAGACAGAGAGAGAGAGAGACAGAAAGAGAGAGAGAGAGAGAGAGAGAGACACAGAAAGAGAGAGACAGAAAGAGACAGAGAGAGAGAGAGAGAGAGAGAGAGAGAGAGAGAGAGAGAGAGAGAGAGACACAGAAAGAGAGAGACAGAAAGAGACAGAGAGAGAGAGAGAGAGAGAGATAGAGAGAGACAGAAAGAGACAGAGAGAGAGAGAGAGAGACAGAGAGACACAGAAAGAGACAGAGAGAGACAGAAAGAGAGAGAGAGAGAGAGATAGAGAGAGACAGAAAGAGACAGAGACAGAGAGACACAGAAAGAGAGAGACAGAAAGAGACAGAGAGAGGACCTCCTGAAAGATTTGACATTTAGAGGACTTTCACCACAGCGTTTCTAAACCCAGAGGTGCAACATCAGGAGACTTACAGGAACACTTGTGAAACAGACCAATCAAACCAGTCCGGGGTTTGGGGTTTGAGAAGTCAATGAGAGAAGTGAAAAATTCTTCATTAGCTGTTCATTTTCTCTATCTAAAGGCACAACCTAGATCAGAGCCAATGTCGTCACTAGTTGAACATGTTATTACTCCAACCTCGTGAAAGTGACAAACTGACATCTTATCATTTTTGTTAAAAACAACCTTATATCGAAGGTGGGTCTTTGATTTGTCGGCCTGCACATGCTCAGTCCCGCACGAGATGATGTGCTTCTGCACATGAGCTTAGCTAGCCAATGTCGCCATGATATCGCCTATTGGAGGGGATTTCTATTGGAGAAGCAGTTTCTGCCTATCTTCATACTGTACTGTCTTTGGTTTCAAACAAACAAACAGAGCAGAACATGCTGAGTACCCATGATGCACTGAGATAAATACTGCACATCAAAGCAGCAATGAGGCTTGGAAAGCCTGGATGAGAGGAGTAGAAAAGGGATGGGGGAGGGAGGAGAGGAGGAGGAGCAGGGGGGAGAAGGAGAGGAGGAGGAGCAGGGGGGAGAAGGAGAGGAGGAGGAGCAGGGGGAAGAAGGAGAGGAGGAGGAGCAGGGGGAAGAAGGGGAGGAGGAAGAGCAGGGGGAAGAAGGAGAGGAGGAGGAGCAGGGGGAGAAGGAGAGGAGGAGGAGAAGGAGAGGAGGAGGAGCAGGGGGAGAAGGAGAGGAGGAGGAGCAGGGGGGAGAAGGAGAGGAGGAGGAGCAGGGGGAAGAAGGAGAAGGGGAGGATCAGGGGGAAGAAGGAGAAGGGGAGGATCAGGGGGAAGAAGGAGAGGAGGAGGAGCAGGGGGAGAAGGAGAGGAGGAGCAGGGGGAGAAGTAGAGGAGGAGGAGCAGGGGGACGAAGGAGAGGAGGAGGAGCAGGGGGGAGAAGGAGAGGAGGAGGAGCAGGGGGGAGAAGGAGAGGAGGAGGAGCAGAGGGAGAAGGAGAGGAGGAGGAGCAGGGGGAGAAGTAGAGGAGGAGGAGCAGGGGGAGGAGGCGCAGGGGGGAGAAGGAGAGGAGGATGAGCAGGGGGAGAGGGAGAGGAGGAGGAGCAGGGGGAGAAGTAGAGGAGGAGGAGCAGGGGGCGCAGGGGGGAGAAGGAGAGGAGGAGGAGCAGGGGGAAGAAGGAGAGGAGGAGGAGCAGGGGGGAGAAGGAGAAGAGGAGGAGCAGGGGGGAGAAGGAGAGTGTTAGATAAAGAGGAAAACAAACAAAGTGAAGATGATTCAATACAACACAGTCATAACACAGTCACAACACACTTACAGCCATTGACAGTGTTGTTGTAGCCGGTGCTGTTGTAGCTGGTAGTGGTGAGAGCCTCCTTGCTGCCGCTGCGGGAATTCCGGGTGTTGCCCCAAGAGTCGTTGTCATAGCAACCAGATCTAGCTTTCATCTCCTCCTTTAGGATCATCCTCCCTATACCACTCTGGATCTGAGAGAGAGAGAGAGATACACATCGGGGATAGAGAGAGGGGAGATGGAGGGAGAGATGGGGAGAGAGTGGGGGCATAGAGAGCGCAAGAAGGAGAGAGAGAGAGAGAAAGTAGAAGAGAATAAATACAAATATATATAAATTTGTAGGCAGAGTAAATATGGAATATTAAGAGAGAGAGAGAGAGAGAGAGAGAGAGAGAGAGAGCTAGAGAGAGAGAGAGAGAGAGAGAGAGAGAGAGAGAGAGAGAGAGAGAGCTAGAGAGAGCTAGAGAGAGAGAGAGAGAGAGAGAGAGAGAGAGAGAGAGAGAGAGAGAGAGAGAGATCTTCACTCTTTGAAGACTGCTGTGACTCCAGTTCTCTTCATCTCCTCCTGTAGAATACCTTCTCCTAGGAGCACGGAGAGCTGGGGAAAGAGATAGATTGACAGGTGGATAGATATATATAGAGAGATCCTTAGAAATGCCTTAGTCTTTTAAAGACAGATATATTCACCGATGGTAACATACAAATCAACTGTTAGTTGTGTGTAGGGTAGATAGACTCAGACTGTATGTAGACTTCTGATGAGTAGGGTCTAGGGTGTAGGGTTTAGGTTGTAGGGTGTAGGTTGTACCTTTAGGGGAGCTGGGATAGGGGTATGAGTCAGACTGTGACTGTATGTAGACTTCTGATGAGTAGGGTCTAGGGTATAGGGTTTAGGTTGTAGGGTGTAGGTTATACCTTTAGGGGAGCTGGGATAGGGGTAGGAGTCAGACTGTGACTGTGTGTAGGGTTCTGGAGAGTAGGGTTTAGGGTGTAGGGTGTAGGTTGTACCTTTAGGGGAGCTGGGATAGGGGTAGGAGTCAGACTGTGTGTAGGGTTCTGGAGAGTAGGGTTTAGGGTGTAGAGTGTAGGTTGTACCTTTAGGGGAGCTGGGATAGGGGTAGGAGTCAGACTGTGTGTAGGGTTCTGGAGAGTAGGGTTTAGGGTGTAGAGTGTAGGTTGTACCTTTAGGGGAGCTGGGATAGGGGTAGGAGTCCGACTGTGACTGTGTGTAGGGTTCTGGAGAGTAGGTAGACAGTCTGGAGGATGTGATTAGATCTTCGCTGGTCCTGCTTTTGGTGGCTGGGAGATTGTCTGTGGAGAGATGAGTGGACTGTTAACAGAAGAACACAGCATCCCAAATAATATCCTAATCCCTATATAGTGGTCCCTATGGGCCCTAGTCAAAGAAAGTGCACTATATAGGGAGTAGGGTATCATTTAAGACATAGTTTACGTTACACAGCGATCCATCAGTGACCCCAAGGTCATACACAGGAAGATACTGTACTGGGAAAGAGAGTACAGGAAGTCTTACGGAAGGTGAATTCTACATTATAGTTTCAGTCTCAGTCCAAAGATTGATCTCAGAGAGATAGTCAGCTGGTACAGACAGAGAGGTGAGATAGATAGTCAGCTGGTACAGACAGAGGAGATAGAGAGTCAGCTGGTACAGACAGAGAGGTGAGATAGATAGTCAGCTGGTATAGACAGAGAGGTGAGATAGATAGTCAGCTGGTACAGACAGAGGAGATAGAGAGTCAGCTGGTACAGACAGAGAGGTGAGATAGATAGTCAGCTGGTACAGACAGGTGAGATAGACAGTCAGCTGGTACAGACAGAGAGGTGAGATAGATAGTCAGCTGGTACAGACAGGTGAGATAGATAGTCAGCTGGTATAGACAGGTGAGATAGATAGTCACAATTAGGATCTGGCTAAAAATACTTGAATCAGTCATAGAGCCCATTGCCCTTTATGGTTGTGAGGTCTGGGGTCCGCTCACCAACCAAGATTTCACAAAATGGGACAAACACCAAATTGAGACTCTGCATGCAGAATTCTGCAAAAATATCCTCCGTGTACAACGTAGAACACCAAATAATGCATGCAGAGCAGAATTAGGCCGATACCCACTAATTATCAAAATCCAGAAAAGAGCCGTTAAATTCTACAACCACCTAAAAGGAAGCGATTCCCAAACCTTCCATAACAAAGCCATCACCTACAGAGAGATGAACCTGGAGAAGAGTCCCCTAAGCAAGCTGGTCCTAGGGCTCTGTTCACAAACACAAACACACCCCACAGAGCCCCAGGACAACAGCACAATTAGACCCAACCAAATCATGAGAAAACAAAAAGATAATTACTTGACACATTGGAAAGAATTAACAAAAAAAACAGAGCAAACTAGAATGCTATTTGGCCCTAAACAGAGAGTACACAGTGGCAGAATACCTGACCACTGTGACTGACCCAAACTTAAGGAAAGCTTTGACTATGTACAGACTCAGTGAGCATAGCCTTGCTATTGAGAAAGGCCGCCGTAGGCAGACATGGCTCTCAAGAGAAGACAGGCTATGTGCACACTGCCCACAAAATGAGGTGGAAACTGAGCTGCACTTCCTAACCTCCTGCCCAATGTATGACCATATTAGAGAGACATATTTCCCTCAGATTACACAGATCCACAAAGAATTCGAAAACAAATCCAATTTTGATAAACTCCCATATCTACTGGGTGAAATTCCACAGTGTGCCATCACAGCAGCAAGATTTGTGACCTGTTGCCACAAGAAAAGGGCAACCAGTGAAGAACAAACACCACTGTAAATACAACCCATATTTATATAAATTTCAACATACCAATTAGGATCTGGCTAAAAATACTTGAATCAGTCATAGAGCCCATTGCCCTTTATGGTTGTGAGGTCTGGGGTCCGCTCACCAACCAAGATTTCACAAAATGGGACAAACACCAAATTGAGACTCTGCATGCAGAATTCTGCAAAAATATCCTCCGTGTACAACGTAGAACACCAAATAATGCATGCAGAGCAGAATTAGGCCGATACCCACTAATTATCAAAATCCAGAAAAGAGCCGTTAAATTCTACAACCACCTAAAAGGAAGCGATTCCCAAACCTTCCATAACAAAGCCATCACCTACAGAGAGATGAACCTGGAGAAGAGTCCCCTAAGCAAGCTGGTCCTAGGGCTCTGTTCACAAACACAAACACACCCCACAGAGCCCCAGGACAACAGCACAATTAGACCCAACCAAATCATGAGAAAACAAAAAGATAATTACTTGACACATTGGAAAGAATTAACAAAAAAAACAGAGCAAACTAGAATGCTATTTGGCCCTAAACAGAGAGTACACAGTGGCAGAATACCTGACCACTGTGACTGACCCAAACTTAAGGAAAGCTTTGACTATGTACAGACTCAGTGAGCATAGCCTTGCTATTGAGAAAGGCCGCCGTAGGCAGACATGGCTCTCAAGAGAAGACAGGCTATGTGCACACTGCCCACAAAATGAGGTGGAAACTGAGCTGCACTTCCTAACCTCCTGCCCAATGTATGACCATATTAGAGAGACATATTTCCCTCAGATTACACAGATCCACAAAGAATTCGAAAACAAATCCAATTTTGATAAACTCCCATATCTACTGGGTGAAATTCCACAGTGTGCCATCACAGCAGCAAGATTTGTGACCTGTTGCCACAAGAAAAGGGCAACCAGTGAAGAACAAACACCACTGTAAATACAACCCATATTTATGTTTATTTATTTTAACTTGTGTGCTTTAACCATTTGTACATTGTTACAACACTGCATATATATAATATGACATTTGTAATGTCTTTATTGTTTTGAAACTTCTGTATGTGTAATGTTTACTGTTCATTTTTATTGTTTATTTGACTTTTGTATATTACCTACCTCACTTGCTTTGGCAATGTTAACACATGTTTCCCATGCCAATAAAGCCCCTTGAATTGAATTGAATTGAAATAGTCAGCTGGTATAGACAGGTGAGATAGATAGTCAGCTGGTATAGATAGTCAGCTGGTATAGACAGAGAGGTGAGATAGATAGTCAGCTGGTACAGACAGAGGAGATAGATAGTCAGCTGGTACAGACAGAGAGGTGAGATAGATAGTCAGCTGGTACAGACAGGTGAGATAGATAGTCAACTGGTACAGATAGGTAAAATAGATAGCGAACCAGGGACCCTCTGCACACATCAACAACAGTCACCCACGAAGCGTCGTTACCCATCGCTCCACAAAAGCCGCGGCCCTTGCAGAGCAAGGGGCAACACTACTTCAAGGCCTCAAAGCGAGTGACGTAACCGATTGAAACGCTATTAGCGCGCACCACTGCTAACTAGCTAGCCATTTCACATCCGTTACATATAGACAGACAGGTGAGATAGGTAGTCAGATGGTACAGACAGACAGAGGAGATAGATAGTCAGCTGGTATAGACAGACAGGTGTTTACACACGGGGAATGTGTAAACAGGGAGTGATTGACTCTTACTCACACAGACAGACACTAAACACACTTGAAAAGCTTAGACAGAGGAGTTATTTACACAGTGAGTCTGGAAGCTTCCCACAATAGTTAACGGCTTCTTGTAGAAATGGACGATCAGAGTTTATAGACGGGTGGACATGGAGACAGAAGATAGCAAGACAGACAGGTTGACAGATATGTTGATGGAAAACAGACCGGTTGAGGGACCAATAGATATGAAAATAGACAGACAGACAGACAGACAGAGAGGAGAGAGGTACTTACAGAGGTGAGTTAGTTCATCAGGGAAAAGCGAAGCAGAGTGAAGGGGGGAAGAACGTGATCAGAAACGATGAAAGGATGAAAGGGATAAAAAGAAAAGCGAGATATTACTGGCATCCCAAGACGAACATGTTTGTGTGACGGTGTTTGTTACCAACATGGAAGATAACAGAACACAAAGATACAACACTGCCACTAAACACTCCAAATCAAAGTGTATCGGTCACATACACATAGTTAGCAGATGTTATTGGTCACATACACATGGTTAGCAGATGTTATTGGTCACATACACATGGTTAGCAGATGTTATTGGTCACATACACATGGTTAGCAGATGTTATTGGTCACATACACATGGTTAGCAGATGTTATTGCGAGTGTAGCGAAACGCTTTAAGTCAACCCTACAATACCACGAGTCCTAATCACTATTTATTTATCTAACATTTTTATTTATCTAACCTATATCATAGTATCTCTTCCATGTAGGTATCAAATGACTAATGAGCACATAACAGGCCTGTGGTCTATGAATGAATCTCTCTCTCTCTCTCTCTCTCTCTCTCTCTCTCTCTCTCTCTCTCTCTCTCTCTCTCTCTCTCTCTCTCTCTCTCTCTCTCTCTCTCTCTCTCTCTCTCTCTCTCTCTCTCTCTCTCTCTCTCTCTCTCTCTCTCTCTCTCTCTCTCTCTCTCTCTCTCTCTCTCTCTCTCTCTCTCTCTCTCTCTCTCTCTCTCTCTCTCTCTCTCTCTCTCTCTCTCTCTCTCTCTCTCTCTCTCTCTCTCTCAACACACCATAACCACACGCCTGTGATGCACTGTTCTATAATACCCTTATAACGTGATAACACTCACAACATAGTAACACACACACACCACAGTAACACACCACAGTAACACACCACAGTAACTAGTGGTTTGGTTTCATTCTACACTAGATGAGTGAAGCTGGGTCCCACTGAGGCCTGAACTAACCCTTCATCTACCACTGTGGTCTCATAAGAGACCTGAACTAACCCTTCATCTACCACTGTGGTCTCATACGAGACCTGAACTAACCCTTCATCTACCACTGTGGTCTCATACGAGACCTTAACTAACCCTTCATCTACCACTGTGGTCTCATACGAGACCTTAGCTAACCCTTCATCTACCACTGTGGTCTCATACGAGACCTTAACTAACCCTTAATCTACCACTGTGGTCTCATACGAGACCTGAACTAACCCTTCATCTACCACTGTGGTCTCATAAGAGGCCTGAACTAACACTTCATCTACCACTGTGGTCTCATAAGAGACCTGAACTAACCCTTCATCTACCACTGTGGTCTCATAAGAGACACGAACTAACCCTTCATCTACCACTGTGGTCTCATAAGAGACCTGAACTAACCCTTCATCTACCACTGTGGTCTCGTAAGAGACCTGAACTAACCCTTCATCTACCACTGTGGTCTCATACGAGACCTGAACTAACCCTTCATCTACCACTGTGGTCTCATACGAGACCTGAACTAACCCTTCATCTACCACTGTGGTCTCGTAAGAGACCTGAACTAACCCTTCATCTACCACTGTGGTCTCGTAAGAGACCTGAACTAACCCTTCATCTACCACTGTGGTCTCATAAGAGGCCTGAACTAACCCTTCATCTACCACTGTGGTCTCATAAGAGGCCTGAACTAACCCTTCATCTACCACTGTGGTCTCATAAGAGACCTGAACTAACCCTTCATCTACCACTGTGGTCTCATAAGAGGCCTGAACTAACCCTTCATCTACCACTGTGGTCTCATAAGAGACCTGAACTAACCCTTCATCTACCACTGTGGTCTCATAAGAGACCTGAACTAACCCTTCATCTACCACTGTGGTCTCATAAGAGACCTGAACTAACCCTTCATCTACCACTGTGGTCTCATAAGAGGCCTGAACTAACCCTTCATCTAGCACTGTGGTCTCATAAGAGACCTGAACTAACCCTTCATCTACCACTGTGGTCTCATAAGAGACCTGAACTAACCCTTCATCTACCACTGTGGTCTCATAAGAGGCCTGAACTAACCCTTCATCTACCACTGTGGTCTCATAAGAGACCTGAACTAACCCTTCATCTACCACTGTGGTCTCATAAGAGACCTGAACTAACCCTTCATCTACCACTGTGGTCTCATACGAGACCTGAACTAACCCTTCATCTACCACTGTGGTCTCATAAGAGGCCTGAACTAACCTTACAAGTACAATACTAAGGGCTACTACACTGATAGGAAGACAGGCAGACTAAAGGGCGGGGCTAAACCCCTGTACCATAAACTATTGGCTACGGAAAACATCAATCAGTCACGATGGGACAACAGCCAGGATAAGGCGGGGCTAAGCCACTGTACCCGTTCTCTTATAGATGGGAGGTTTGCTGTAGATGTTGGGTTCACCTGAGGCTGGAGAAAGAGAGGGAGGGAGTAGGGAGGGAGGGGAGAAAGAAAGGGAGGGAGGGGAGAAAGAGAGAGAAGGGAGAAGAGTGATGTGAAACATGGAGGAGTGAGGGAGGAAGTGAAGGGTAGAAGGAGGTAAAGGGTAGAGCTATACCGTACCATAGCGACCGCAGCTGATAACAAGAGAGTTTGAGGAAATATACAAATAGAGGAGGAGCAGAAGTGGAGAAGAGAATATAGAAAGATGAGGAGATGAAGAGAAGATGGAAAGATGAGAAGATGAAGAGAAGATGGAAAGATGAGAAGATGAAGAGAAGATGGAAAGATGAGAATATGGAAAGATGAGAAGATGGAAAGATGAAGAGATGAAGAGAATATGGAAAGATGAGGAGATGTAGAGAAGATGGAAATATGAGGAGATGAAGAGATGAAGAGAAGATGGAAAGATGAGGAGATGAAGAGAAGATGGAAAGATGAGGAGATGAAGAGAAGATGGAAAGATGAGGAGATGAAGAGAAGATGGAAAGATGAGGAGATGTAGAGAAGATGGAAAGATGAGGAGATGTAGAGAAGATGGAAAGATGAGGAGATGTAGAGAAGATGGAAAGATGAGGAGATGAAGAGAAGATGGAAAGATGAGGAGATGTAGAGAAGATGGAAAGATGAGGAGATGTAGAGAAGATGGAAAGATGAGGAGATGTAGAGAAGATGGAAAGATGAGGAGATGAAGAGAAGGGCACGTCCCAAATGGCACCCTATTCCAAATATATTGCACTTCCATAGAGAATAGGGGGCCGTTGGGGTACAGTTGAAGTGTGGTCCTACCTGGTACATGGAAATGCTTGGGGGCGTGGTATGTTGTTGGAGTACTAGGCCGCCCCTCCAGCGAGCCGTAATAGGGTGAGCTCCTGCCACTCTCAGAGCCTGCAGCCAGCACTAGCCAATCACAGCAAAGGAAACATGAGCATGAAGAAAGGGCTTTGTCCTGCCATCCAGTCCCTCCCAACCAATCAGAACCAAAGGAAAAGGTGATTAACAGTGGCTGCCAGCCAATCACTTGAGCCAATCAGGTGCAGAATGCATTTCAACAGCATTGAGGAAAGGTATACTGGACCATCTGAGCACAGGAAGCTAGAAGGAACGGTACCAGCCTCCTTCCCCTGCTGGTCACTGCTTTTAAATGCATTAACTGTCACATGGTGGAAGATACAGTGCCGTGGAAAGTATTCAGACCCTTTGACTTTTTGCACATTTTGTTAAGTTACAGCCTTATTCTGAAATTGATTTAATAAAAAATAAATCCTCAGCAATCTACACACAATACAATACCCCAAATTGACAAAGTGAAAACTGATTTTTAGAAATATTTGCAAATCTATTGAAAATAAAAAAACAGAAATACCTTATTTACATGGGTATTCAGACCCTTTGCTATGAGACTCGAAATTCAGCTCAGGTGCATCCTGTTTCCATTGATCATTCTTGATATGTTTCTACAATTTGATTGGAGTCCGGGGAGAAGGTTCCCCTTCCAACAGGACAACAACCCTAACCACACAGCCAAGAGAACGCAGGAGTGGCTTTGGGACAAGTCTTACAAATGTCCTTGAGTGGCCCAGCCAGAGCCTGGACTTGAACCCGATTTAACATTTCTGGAGAGACCTGAAAATAGCTGTGCAGCAACGCTCCCCATCCAACCTGACAGAGCTTGAGAATATCTGCAGAGAAGAATGGGAGAAACTCCCCAAATACAGGTGTGCCAAGCTTGTAGTGTCATACCCAAGAAGAATCAATGCTGTAATCGCTGCCAAAGGTGCTTCAACAAAGTACTGAGTAAAGGGTCTGAATACTTATGTAAATGTAATATTTCAGTTATTTATATATTTATACATTTGCAAACATTTCTAAATAAATGTTTTTGCTTTGTCAATATGGGGTATTGTGATGTCATTATGGGGTATTGTGATGTCATTATGGGGTATTGTGTGTAGATTGATGAGGGAAAAAAACGATTTAATATATTTTAGAATAAGGCTAAAACGTAACAAAATGTGGAAAAAGTCAAGGGATGTGAATACTTTGCGAAGGCACCGTCTATCTATTGCTTTTACTGTCAGAGGCCAGAAAGGGAAGGAGGTTGAAAGAAAGAGGAGGAATGTATTTGTACAACACTTTCAGAAACAGATTTGTTCCAGAGTGCTTAACAGCAACCTGAGGCTAGACCCTCCTGCTCTTGAATGTTTTGTTAAAAACACTACACCAATACGATTTGATGGACTGAAAGGTTGATTGATTGGTTGATTGGTGTGTGCGTGCGTGTGTGTGCATGTGTGTGACTCACCAGGGTGTCCATAGTGCTGTGGTGAGCGAGGCGTGATGGGAGACATGGCTTGGCGGCTGACGGAGGGAGAGTCGTACATGTAAGCAGGGCTGGAACACTGTCTCTGTCTCTTGTCTATATTGTAATACAGCTTCTAAAGGGAGAGGGAAAAGAGGGGGAGGGGAGTTGAGAGAGTTGGGGAGAGGGGGGATGACAGGGTAGGGGAGAAAGAAAGAAAAAGAGGGACAGGCAGAGATTGAGTGATAGAACAAGAGAGAAGGGTAAAGAAAGACAGATACACAACTATCCACAGACGACTGATCACAGAAATGATTCTTCATTCTGTTGGAAACAACAAGGTTACTAACCTGAGAATAGAGAGTCCCAGGTGACTGTAAAACAACAAGGTTACTAACCTGAGAATAGAGAGTCCCAGGTGACTGTAAAACAACAAGGTTACTAACCTGAGAATAGAGAGTCCCAGGTGACTGTAAAACAACAAAGTTACTAACCTGAGAATAGAGAGTCCCAGGTGACTGTAAAACAACAAGGTTACTAACCTGAGAATAGAGAGTCCCAGGTGACTGTAAAACAACAAGGTTACTAACCTGAGAATAGAGAGTCCCAGGTGACTGTAAAACAACAAGGTTACTAACCTGAGAATAGAGAGTCCCAGGTGACTGTAAAACAACAAGGTTACTAACCTGAGAATAGAGAGTCCCAGGTGACTGTAAAACAACAAGGTTACTAACCTGAGAATAGAGAGTCCCAGGTGACTGTAAAACAACAAGGTTACTAACCTGAGAATAGAGAGTCCCAGGTGACTGTAAAACAACAAGGTTACTAACCTGAGAATAGAGAGTCCCAGGTGACTGTAAAACAAATACATGAGAAAGAAAGCAGAAATCATTGTCTGAAGCATAATGGACCATTATCTGAACTCAGGAAATAGATTCAGTTCAGATATTCTACAATGACATCAATATTACAAACACATTTATTTATCTTGTTGATCAACTGTCAGTGAATTTAGAGAAGCCGTATAAGAAAATAACAAAGGTGTATTTCCTGAAAGCTTCGTAGCACTTAGTACCTCTCCATAGCTGAAGGTCTCTATGTCATCTGAGGAGTATCTGGGGTAGGGCTGGTAGGATGATATGGTAGGATGATGCTGGGACTGGTAGGATGATATGAGGTCATGTGGCTGGACCTCGTATATGGCCTTGACCTTAGGCAGCGCAGCCAAGTCCTTATAGTCTAGTATCTCATTCTCCACCCTGGCCTGGGGTGGGACACGACAGGACAGACACACGCATGCACACACAGAAACAACCACACACACACAGAAACAACCACACACACACAGAAACAACATTTACGCATGCAAAACCAAAGACATGTATTGCGTGCTGCAGACTGTAAAGCATGCTGACAGCCATACACTGACACAACACAGTTAACATGTGACTGACTGCTGAATATATATTGTAGGATCTGGCCACTCCCTGACATGACCTTCAGCTCCACAAAGCATTGGGGAGGAAGAGAGAGAGAAAGAGAGAGAAAGAGAGAGAAAGAGAAAGAGAGAGAGAGAGAGAGAGAGAGAGAGAAAACCCTGTGTTTTCCCCTCATCCATCACCCTGAGCAGGTCATTGAATATGAGGCCAGAGCTCAGAAAACACACACACACCTGCAGAAGATGCTCATGCATGGCTGTGTGTGTGTCTCTACATGTGTTTATGTGGATGAATGTGAAAGCTAATGTTTCCAACAGCAGTACTGTACAGTACAGCTCAGCAAATACTAGTAGTAGTCCAAACAGAGCGAGCACACACACACACACACACACACACACACACACACACACACACACACACACACACACACACACACACACACACACACACACACACACACACACACACACACACACACACACACACACACACACACACACACACACACGCACACGCACAAACACACACGCACACACACACACAAACACAGGTTGTGTCCCAATATGACAAACAGACATAACAAGAGGACCTAGCCAGCAGTGTAAGGTGAGGTCACGGGTCAGGGGTGAGTGGAGAATGCAGGTGTCTCCTATCTGTACTGGGCAGGGCGACAGTGACTATGCCACAACTATCTCTCCTTTGTCCCAAATAGTGCACCTGTTCACTTCTCTTCACTGATTTAACATGGTCCATTCACACCTGCACTGTTGTGAACAGCGCACGACAGCACCTCTTCCCCCTCAGGAGGCTGAACAGATTTGGCCTGAGCCCTAGGTTCCTCAAAAAGTTCTACAGCTGCACCATCGAGAGCATTTTGACTGGCTGTATCTCAGCTTGATATGGTAAATGCACCGCCCTCAACAGCAAAGCACTAAAGAGGACGGTGCGGACTGCCCAGTACATCACTGGGGCCGAGCTCCCTGCCATCCAGGATCTCTATACCAGGCAGAGTCAGAGGAAGACCTGAAAAATGGAGAAAGACTCCCAAGTCATAGACTATTCACTGTGCTACCGTCCGGCAAATGGTACCGGAGCATCGGCTATCAGACCAACAGGCTCCAAGACATCATAAGACTGCTAAATAATGAATGAATGGTTACCCGGTCTATCTGCACTGACCCTATCTTGTACACACTATATATATATTCGGGGTGGCAGGTAGCCTAGTGGTTAAAGCGTTAGGCCAGTAATCAAAAGGTTGCTGGATCGAATCCCTGCGCTGACAAGGCAAAAATCTTTTGTTCTGCCCATGAACAAGGCAGTTCCCCGGTAGGCTGTCACTGTAAATAAGAATTTGTTTTTAACTGACTTGCCTAGTTAAATAAAGGTTACATTTACACACTTTCACACCAAACCCACATATAACACACACACTTTTACACTCATCATCTTCTGCTGCTACACTGTTCTTTATTTTACTCTTATTATTATCTATCCTGATGTCTAGTCACTTTACCCTGCCTTCATGTACATATCTACCTCAAATACCTTATTATTATCTATCCTGATGCCTAGTCCCTTTACCCTGCCTTCATGTACATATCTACCTCAAATACCTTATTATTATCTATCCTGATGCCTAGTCACTTTACCCTGCCTTCATGTACATATCTACCTCAAATACCTTATTATTATCTATCCTGATGCCTAGTCACTTTACCCTGCCTTCATGTACATATCTACCTCAAATACCTTATTATTATCTATCCTGATGTCTAGTCACTTTACCCTGCCTTCATGTACATATCTACCTCAAATACCTTATTATTATCTATCCTGATGCCTAGTCACTTTATCCTGCCTCCATGTACATATCTACCTCAAATACCTTATTATTATCTCTCCTGATGTCTAGTCACTTTATCCTGCCTTCATGTACATATCTACCTCAAATACCTTATTATTATCTCTCCTGATGTCTAGTCACTTTACCCTGCCTTCATGTACATATCTACCTCAAATACCTTATTATTATCTATCCTGATGTCTAGTCACTTTACCCTGCCTTCATGTACATATCTACCTCAAATACCTTATTATTATTATCTATCCTGATGTCTAGTCACTTTACCCTGCCTTCATGTACATATCTACCTCAAATACCTTATTATTATCTATCCTGATGCCTAGTCACTTTACCCTGCCTTCATGTACATATCTACCTCAAATACCTTATTATTATCTATCCTGATGTCTAGTCACTTTACCCTGCCTTCATGTACATATCTACCTCAAATACCTTATTATTATCTATCCTGATGCCTAGTCACTTTACCCTGCCTTCATGTACATATCTACCTCAAATACCTTATTATTATCTATCCTGATGTCTAGTCACTTTACCCTGCCTTCATGTACATATCTACCTCAAATACCTTATTATTATCTATCCTGATGCCTAGTCCCTTTACCCTGCCTTCATGTACATATCTACCTCAAATACCTTATTATTATCTATCCTGATGCCTAGTCCCTTTACCCTGCCTTCATGTACATATCTACCTCAAATACCACGTACCTCTGCATATTGATTTGGTACTGGTACTCCCTGTATACAGCCCCACATTGATCTGGTACTGGTACTCCCTGTATAAAGCTCCAAATTGATCTGGTACTGGTACTCCCTGTATATAACTCTACATTGATCTGGTACTGGTACTCCCTGTATATAGCTCTACATTGATCTGGTACTGGTACTCCCTGTATAAAGCTCCGAATTGATATGGTACTGGTACTCCCTGTATGTAGCTCCACATTGATCTGGTACTGGTACTCCCTGTATATAGGTCAACATCGATCTGGTACTGATACTTCCTGTATATAGTTCCACATTGATCTGGTATTGGTACTTCCTGTACATAGCTCCACATTGATCTAGTACTGGTACTTCCTGTTTATAGCTCTACATTGATCTGGTACTGGTACTCCCTGTATAAAGCTCTACATTGATCTGGTACTGGTACTTCCTGTATATAGCTCCACATTGATCTGGTACTGGTACTCCCTGTATATAGCTCTACATTGATCTGGTACTGGTACTTCCTGTATATAGCTCTACATTGATCTGGTACTGGTACTCCCTGTATATAGCTCTACATTGATCTGGTACTGGTACTTCCTGTATATAACTCCACATTGATCTGATACTGGTACTTCCTGTATATAGGTCCACATTAATCTGGCACTGGTACTTCCTGTATATAGGTCCACATTGATCTGATACTGGTACTTCCTGTATATAGCTCCATTCTTGTGTATTTTATTCCTCTTGCGGTACCATTTTTCTCTTTATTATAATTTTGTAACTCTGCAACATCAGGAAGGGCTCGTAAGTAAGCATTTCACGGTAAAGAGTACAGCTGTTGTATTTGGCGCATATGAAAAATTATTAATTTGATAGGAAATTATATGTGGTTGATATTCCCACTAGCCCATGCCTACACCAATCAAACGCTTTGAGATAGTGAGTGCATTCTTCAGGAGAAAATGGTTTGTATTTTCAAAGCTAGTGGGCCCTGAAGGTTGTGTGGAGCTAGAGGAAGATTGACTTGTGATTGGTTACTTACACAGATGACGCGGCTGGGAGAGCCAATAGACGAACCCGGTGGAGAGATGGAGGTCTCTGACAGACGTCTGTGCTGTGGGAAGAAAGAAAAGCAAGAGGAATGAGGGTAAAAAAAAAATCGACTGTCAAAGTGTTTCTCATTCCAGATGAAGTTGGAAATGTTTCTGAAGGGTAGAGTGATATCTATGTTCTGTAGAGTGATACCTATTTTCTGTAGAGTAGAGTGATATCTATGTTCTGTAGAGTGATATCTATGTTCTGTAGAGTGATATCTATGTTCTGTAGAGTGATATCTGTGTTCTGTAGAGTGATATCTGTGTTCTGTAGAGTAGAGTGATATCTGTGTTCTGTAGAGTGATATCTTTGTTCTGTAGAGTAGAGTGATATCTTTGTTCTGTAGAGTGATATCTGAGTTCTGTAGAGTAGAGTGATATCTGAGTTCTGTAGAGTAGAGTGATATATTTTGTTCTGTAGGGTAGAGTGATATTTGTGTTCTGTAGAGTAGAGTGATATCTGTGATCTGTAGAGTGATATTTGTGATCTGTAGAGTAGAGTGATATCTGTGTTCTGTAGAGTGATATCTTTGTTCTGTAGAGTAGAGTGATATCTTTGTTCTGTAGAGTGATATCTGAGTTCTGTAGAGTAGAGTGATATCTGAGTTCTGTAGAGTAGAGTGATATATTTTGTTCTGTAGGGTAGAGTGATATTTGTGTTCTGTAGAGTAGAGTGATATCTGTGATCTGTAGAGTAGAGTGATATTTGTGATCTGTAGAGTGATATTTGTGATCTGTAGAGTAGAGTGATAGCTGTGTTCTGTAGAGTAGAGTGATAGCTGTGTTCTGTAGAGTAGAGTGATAGCTGTGTTCGGTAGAGTAGAGTGATAGCTGTGTTCTGTAGAGTGATATCTGTGTTCTGTAGAATGATATCTGTGTTCTGTAGAGTAGAGTGATATCTGTGTTCTGTAGAGTGATATCTGTGTTCTGTAGAATGATATCTGTGTTCTGTAGAGTGATATTTGTGTTCTGTAGAGTAGAGATATATCAGTGTTCTCTAGAGCAGGGTGATATCTGAGTTCTGTAGAGTAGAGTGATATTTGTGATCTGTAGAGTAGAGGTATATCTGTGTTCTGTAGAGTAGGGTGATATCTGTGTTCTGTAGAGTAGAGATATATCAGTGTTCTCTAGAGCAGGGTGATATCTGAGTTCTGTAGAGTAGAGTGATATTTGTGATCTGTAGAGTAGAGATATATCTGTGTTCTATAGAGTAGGGTGATATCTGTGTTCTGTAGAGTAGAGATATATCTGTGTTCTGTAGAGTAGAGTGATATTTGTGATCTGTAGAGTAGAGATATATCTGTGTTCTGTAGAGTAGAGTGATATCTGTGTTCTGTAGTGTTAGCAGATTATGTTATTCTTCAATAACACAGACCCCAAAGCAAATCAGGGGGAGGAAAATAGATGTATTTAAATAGGACAAATCATGCTTGGAAGTAGATAGTAGATGTTCATGCTCCCCTGTCCTCAGTTATGCTCTCCTGAGCAGAGGGACAGCATGTAGTGTATAACCCAGCACTAGCCTGTGGTTGACCAATTATAATCCCTTGCAATAAAACTGGGCCAATGGCCAAAGTATCCTGTTTCAGGTTGGACCAATGAGAACGTGCCACACGTAGCTATGAGTTCAGGACTGACATTCCTAACAGATGTTGAACTGAAAACCAACTATTTCCATTGATAATTCCCTATTACAGAAAAACTCAATCCCTTGATCGTTAGTACTGTATTGACCTCTCGTCCTCTGTCTCTGCATTGTGTATTTATCTTCGAAATGTTCTTATAGTAGAGTGATATCTGTGTTCTGTAGAGTAGAGTGATATCTGTGTTCTGTAGAGTAGAGTGATATTTGTGATCTGTAGAGTAGAGTGATATCTGTGTTCTGTAGAGTGGAGTGATATCTGTGTTCTGTAGAGTAGAGTGATATCTGTGTTCTGTAGAGTAGAGTGATATCTGTGTTCTGTAGAGTAGAGTGATATCTGTGTGCTGTAGAGTAGAGTGATATCTGTGTTCTGTAGAGTAGAGTGATATCTGTGTTCTGTAGAGTAGAGTGATATCTGAGTTCTGTATAGTAGAGTGATATCTGTGTTCTTTAGAGTAGAGTGATATCTGTGATCTGTAGAGTGATATCTGTGATCTGTAGAGTAGAGTGATATCTGTGATCTGTAGAGTAGAGTGATATCTGTGTTCTGTAGAGTGATATCTGTGTTCTGTAGAGTGATATCTGTGTTCTGTAGAGTGATATCTGTGTTCTGTAGAGTGATATCTGTGTTCTGTAGAGTAGAGTGATATCTGTGTTCTGTAGAGTGATATCTTTGTTCTGTAGAGTAGAGTGATATCTTTGTTCTGTAGAGTGATATTTGTGTTCTGTAGAGGTGAGTGATATCTGTGTTCTGTAGAGTGATATCTTTGTTCTGTAGAGTGATATCTGTGTTCTGTAGAGTAGAGTGATATCTGAGCTCTGTAGAGTAGAGTGATATATTTTGTTCAGTAGGGTAGAGTGATATGTGTTCTGTAGAGTAGAGTGATATCTGTGATCTGTATAGTAGAGTGATATTTGTGATCTGTAGAGTGATATTTGTGATCTGTAGAGTAGAGTGATAGCTGTGTTCTGTAGAGTAGAGTGATAGCTGTGTTCTGTAGAGTAGAGTGATATCTGTGTTCTGTAGAGTGATATCTGTGTTCTGTAGAATGATATCTGTGTTCTGTAGGGTGATATCTGTGTTCTGTAGGGTGATATCTGTGTTCTGTAGAATGATATCTGTGTTCTGTAGAGTGATATTTGTGTTCTGTAGAGTGGAGTGATATCTGTGTTCTGTAGAGTAGAGTGATATCTGTGTTCTGTAGAGTGATATCTGTGTTCTGTAGAGTAGAGTGATATCTGAGTTCTGTATAGTAGAGTGAAATCTGTGATCTGTAGAGTAGAGTGATATCTGTGTTCTGTAGAGTGATATCTGTGATCTGTAGAGTAGAGTGATATCTGTGATCTGTAGAGTAGAGTGATATCTGTGTTCTGTAGAGTGATATCTGTGTTCTGTAGAGTAGAGTGATATCTGTGTTCTGTAGAGTAGAGTGATATCTGTGTTCTGTAGAGTGATATCTTTGTTCTGTAGAGTAGAGTGATATCTTTGTTCTGTAGAGTGATATCTGAGTTCTGTAGAGTAAAGTGATATCTGAGTTCTGTAGAGTGGAGTGATATCTGTGTTCTGTAGAGTAGAGTGATATCTGTGTTCTGTAGAGTAGAGTGATATCTGTGTTCTGTAGAGTAGAGTGATATCTGTGTTCTGTAGAGTAGAGTGATATCTGTGTTCTGTAGAGTAGAGTGATATCTGAGTTCTGTATAGTAGAGTGATATCTGTGTTCTTTAGAGTAGAGTGATATCTGTGATCTGTAGAGTAGAGTGATATCTGTGATCTGTAGAGTAGAGTGATATCTGTGATCTGTAGAGTAGAGTGATTGCTGTGTTCTGTAGAGTGATATCTGTGTTCTGTAGAGTGATATCTGTGTTCTGTAGAGTGATATCTGTGTTCTGTAGAGTAGAGTGATATCTGTGTTCTGTAGAGTGATATCTTTGTTCTGTAGAGTAGAGTGATATCTTTGTTCTGTAGAGTGATATTTGTGTTCTGTAGAGGTGAGTGATATCTGTGTTCTGTAGAGTGATATCTTTGTTCTGTAGAGTGATATCTGTGTTCTGTAGAGTAGAGTGATATCTGAGCTCTGTAGAGTAGAGTGATATATTTTGTTCAGTAGGGTAGAGTGATATGTGTTCTGTAGAGTAGAGTGATATCTGTGATCTGTATAGTAGAGTGATATTTGTGATCTGTAGAGTGATATTTGTGATCTGTAGAGTAGAGTGATAACTGTGTTCTGTAGAGTAGAGTGATAGCTGTGTTCTGTAGAGTAGAGTGATATCTGTGTTCTGTAGAGTGATATCTGTGTTCTGTAGAATGATATATGTGTTCTGTAGGGTGATATCTGTGTTCTGTAGGGTGATATCTGTGTTCTGTAGAATGATATCTGTGTTCTGTAGAGTGATATTTGTGTTCTGTAGAGTGGAGTGATATCTGTGTTCTGTAGAGTAGAGTGATATCTGTGTTCTGTAGAGTGATATCTGTGTTCTGTAGAGTAGAGTGATATCTGAGTTCTGTATAGTAGAGTGAAATCTGTGATCTGTAGAGTAGAGTGATATCTGTGTTCTGTAGAGTGATATCTGTGATCTGTAGAGTAGAGTGATATCTGTGATCTGTAGAGTAGAGTGATATCTGTGTTCTGTAGAGTGATATCTGTGTTCTGTAGAGTAGAGTGATATCTGTGTTCTGTAGAGTGATATCTTTGTTCTGTAGAGTAGAGTGATATCTTTGTTCTGTAGAGTGACATCTGAGTTCTGTAGAGTAAAGTGATATCTGAGTTCTGTAGAGTAGAGTGATATTTGTGTTCTGTAGAGTAGAGTGATATCTATGATCTGTAGAGTAGAGTGATATCTGTGATCTGTAGAGTAGAGTGATATTTGTGATCTGTAGAGTGATATGTGTGATCTGTAGAGTAGAGTGATAGCTGTGTTCTGTAGAGTAGAGTGATATCTGTGTTCTGTAGAGTAGAGTGATATCTGTGTTCTGTAGAGTGATATCTGTGTTCTGTAGAGTGATATCTGTGTTCTGTAGAGTAGAGTGATATCTGTGTTCTGTAGAGTGATATCTGTGTTCTGTAGAGTGATATCTGTGTTCTGTAGAGTGATATCTTTGTTCTGTAGAGTAGAGTGATATCTTTGTTCTGTAGAGTGATATCTGAGTTCTGTAGAGTAGAGTGATATCTGAGTTCTGTAGAGTAGAGTGATATTTGTGTTCTGTAGAGTAGAGTGATATCTGTGATCTGTAGAGTAGAGTGATATCTGTGATCTGTAGAGTAGAGTGATATCTGTGATCTGTAGAGTAGAGTGATATTTGTAATCTGTAGAGTGATATTTGTGATCTGTAGAGTAGAGTGATAGCTGTGTTCTGTAGAGTAGAGTGATAGCTGTGTTCTGTAGAGTAGAGTGATAACTGTGATCTGTAGAGTAGAGTGATATCTGTGTTCTGTAGAGTGATATCTGTGTTCTGTAGAGTAGAGTGATATCTGTGTTCTGTAGAGTGATATCTTTGTTCTGTAGAGTAGAGTGATATCTTTGTTCTGTAGAGTGATATCTGAGTTCTGTAGAGTAGAGTGATATTTGTGTTCTGTAGAGTAGAGTGATATCTATGATCTGTAGAGTAGAGTGATATCTGTGATCTGTAGAGTAGAGTGATATTTGTGATCTGTAGAGTGATATTTGTGATCTGTAGAGTAGAGTGATAGCTGTGTTCTGTAGAGTAGAGTGATAGCTGTGTTCTGTAGAGTAGAGTGATAGCTGTGTTCTGTAGAGTAGAGTGATATCTGTGTTCTGTAGAGTAGAGATATATCGGTGTTCTCTAGAGCAGGGTGATATCTGAGTTCTGTAGAGTAGAGTGATATTTGTGATCTGTAGAGTAGAAGTATATCTGTGTTCTGTAGAGTAGGGTGATATCTGTGTTCTGTAGAGTAGAGATATATCTGTGTTCTGTAGAGTAGGGTGATATCTGTGTTCTGTAGAGTGATATCTGTGATCTGTAGAGTAGAGTGATATCTGTATTCTGTAGAGTGATATCTGTGTTCTGTAGAGTAGAGTGATATCTGTGTTCTGTAGAGTAGAGTGATATCTGTGTTCTATAGAGTGATATCTGTGTTCTGTAGAGTGATATCTGTGTTCTGTAGAGTGATATCTTTGTTTCTTTAGAGTAGAGTGATATCTTTGTTCTGTAGAGTGATATCTGAGTTCTGTAGAGTAGAGTGATATCTGAGTTCTGTAGAGTAGAGTGATATTTGTGTTCTGTAGAGTAGAGTGATATCTGTGATCTGTAGAGTAGAGTGATATATGTGATCTGTAGAGTAGAGTGATATTTGTAATCTGTAGAGTGATATTTGTGATCTGTAGAGTAGAGTGATAGCTGTGTTCTGTAGAGTAGAGTGATAGCTGTGTTCTGTAGAATAGAGTGATAGCTGTGTTCTGTAAAGTAGAGTGATAGCTGTGTTCTGTAGAATGATATCTGGGTTCTGTAGAGTAGAGATATATCAGTGTTCTCTAGAGCAGGGTGATATCTGAGTTCTGTAGAGTAGAGTGATATTTGTGATCTGTAGAGTAGAGGTATATCTGTGTTCTGTAGAGTAGGGTGATATCTGTGTTCTGTAGAGTAGAGATATATCTGTGTTCTATAGAGTAGGGTGATATCTGTGTTCTGTAGTGTTAGCAGATTATGTTATTCTTCAATAACACAGACCCCAAAGCAAATCAGGGGGAGGAAAATAGATGTATTCAAATAGGACAAATCATGCTTGGAAGTAGATAGTAGATGTTCATGCTCCCCTGTCCTCAGTTATGCTCTCCTGAGCAGAGGGACAGCATGTAGTGTATAACCCAGCACTAGCCTGTGGTTGACCAATTATAATCCCTTGCAATAAAACTGGGCCAATGGCCAAAGTATCCTGTTTCAGGTTGGACCAATGAGAACGTGCCACACGTAGCTATGAGTTCAGGACTGACATTCCTAACAGATGTTGAACTGAAAACCAACTATTTCCATTGATAATTCCCTATTACAGAAAAACTCAATCCCTTGATCGTTAGTACTGTATTGACCTCTCGTCCTCTGTCTCTGCATTGTGTATTTATCTTCGAAATGTTCTTATAGTAGAGTGATATCTGTGTTCTGTAGAGTAGAGTGATATCTGTGTTCTGTAGAGTAGAGTGATATTTGTGATCTGTAGAGTAGAGTGATATCTGTGTTCTGTAGAGTGGAGTGATATCTGTGTTCAGTAGAGTGATATCTGTGTTCTGTAGAGTGGAGTGATATCTGTGTTCTGTAGAGTAGAGTGATATCTGTATTCTGTAGAGTAGAGTAATATCTGTGTTCTGTAGAGTAGAGTGATATCTGTGTTCTGTAGAGTAGAGTGATATCTGTGTTCTGTAGAGTGGAGTGATATCTGTGTTCAGTAGAGTGATATCTGTGTTCTGTAGAGTGGAGTGATATCTGTGTTCTGTAGAGTAGAGTGATATCTGTATTCTGTAGAGTAGAGTAATATCTGTGTTCTGTAGAGTAGAGTGATATCTGTGTTCTGTAGAGTAGAGTGATATCTGTGTTCTGTAGAGTAGAGTGATATCTGAGTTCTGTATAGTAGAGTGATATCTGTGATCTGTAGAGTAGAGTGATATCTGTGATCTGTAGAGTAGAGTGATATCTGTGATCTGTAGAGTGATATCTGTGTTCTGTAGAGTAGAGTGATATTTGTTATCTGTAGAGTGGAGTGATATCTGTGTTCTGTAGAGTGATATCTGTGTTCTGTAGAGTAGAGTGATATCTGTGTTCTGTAGAGTGGAGTGATATCTGTGTACTGTAGAGTGGAGTGATATCTGTGTTCTGTAGAGTAGAGTGATATCTGTGTTCTGTAAAGTAGAGTGATATCTGTGTTCAGTAGAGTAGAGTGATATCTGTGTTCAGTAGAGTGGAGTGCTATCTGTGTTCTGTAAAGTAGAGTGATATCTGTGTTCAGTAGAGTAGAGTGATAGCTGTGTTCAGTAGAGTAGAGTGATATCTGTGTTCTGTAGAGTAGAGTGATATTTGTGTCCTGTAGAGTAGAGTGATATCTGTGTTCTGTAGAGTAGAGTGATATCTTTGTTCTGTAAAGTAGAGTGATATCTGTGTTCAGTAGAGTAGAGTGATATCTGTGTTCAGTAGAGTAGAGTGATATCTGTGTTCTGTAGAGTATAGTGATATTTGTGTTCTGTAGAGTAGAGTGATATTTGTGATCTGTAGAGTAGAGGGATATCTGTGTTCAGTAGAGTGATATTTGTGATCTGTAGAGTAGAGTGATATCTGTGTTCTGTAGAGTGATATATGTGTTCTGTAGAGTGATATCTGTGTTCTGTAGAGTGATATATGTGTTCTGTAGAGTGATATCTGTGATCTGTAGAGTGATATCTGTGTTTGTCTCACCCTGAGTCGTCTCTCTGCTCTGGCTGCCTGCTTACACAAAGGATGCCACACTTCACCACCTGACAGAGAGGGAGAGAGAAAGAGAGACCAGAGTCCTTGTGAGTTTTATAAGTCAGTGATGCTGTGTGTGTGTGTGTGTGTGTGTGTGTGTGTGTGTGTGTGTGTGTGTTTTACCATGCAGGTACATTTCTTCTCCCTCTGTGAACATCATGTGACATCGGGCACAGCGGGCACAGGTAGGGTGGTAGTGCTTCCCCCCTGCCTGGAGAGAGAGAGAGAGAGAGAGAAAGAGAGCGACACAGAGAGAGACACACAGAGAGACACAGAGAGAGAGACACAGAGAGAGAGAGACACAGAGAGAGAGAGAGAGAGAGAGAGAGAGAGAGAGAGAGAGAGAGAGAGAGAGAGACAGAGACACAGAGAGAGAGACCAAGAAAAAGAGCGAGAGAGAGAGAGAGACACAGAGAGAGAGAGAAAGAGAGCGAGACAAAGAGAGCGACACAGAGAGAGACACACAGAGAGACAGAGAGAGAGACCGAGAAAGAGAGAGACACAGAGAGAGACACAGAGAGAGACACAGAGAGAGAGAGAAAGAGAGCGACACAGAGAGAGACACACAGAGAGACAGAGAGAGAGAGACAGAGAGAGAGACCGAGAAAGAGAGACACAGAGAGAGACACAGAGAGAGACACACAGAGAGAGAGAGACACAGAGAGAGAGAGAGAGACAGAGACACAGAGAGAGAGAGAGACCAAGAAAAAGAGCGAGAGAGAGACACAGAGAGAGACACAGAGAGAGAGATTCAATTCTCTGTTTTTATTGTTTTTAAGATGAGATAAATACTCAAATCTAAAAATAATTCAAGACAAGTGATGAACAACAACTCTACAACTCTATAAGAAGTTTTGACTCTCGCTAGCTAGCTAGACAACAAAAACCTAGCTAGCTAGCTACACAACAAAAACCTAGCTAGCAGGCTAACAAGCTAGCCAGAAAATTTTAACAAGGGAAGTTAACACAACTACAGTCGTGGCCAAAAGTTGAGAATGACACAAATATTAATTTCCACAAAATTTGCTGCTTCAGTGTCCTTAGATATTTTTATCAGATGTTACTATGGAATACTGAAGTAGAATTACAAGCATTTCATAAGTGTCAAAGGCTTTTATTGACAATTACATGAAGTTGATGCAAAGAGTCAATATTTGCAGTGTTGACCCTTCTTCTTCAAGACCTCTGCAATCCTCCCTGGCATACTGTCAATTAACTTCTGGGCCACATCCTGACTGATGGCAGCCCATTCTTGCATAATCTATGCTTGGAGTTTGTCAGAATTTGTGGGTTTTTGTTTGTACACCCGCCTCTTGAGGATTGACCACAAGTTCTCAATGGGATTAAGGTCTGGGGAGTTTCCTGGCCATGGACCCAAAATATCGATGTTTTGTTCCCCAAGCCACTTAGTTATCACTATTGCCTTATGGCAAGGTGCTCCATCATGCTGGAAAAGGCATTGTTCGTCACCAAACTGTTCCTGGATGGTTGAGAGAAGTTGCTCTCGGAGGATGTGTTGGTACCATTCTTTATTCATGGCTGTGTTTTTAGGCACAATTGTGAGTGAGCCCACTCCCTTGGCTGTGAAGCAATCCCACACATGAAAGGTCTCAGGATGCTTTACTGTTGGCATGACACAGGACTGATGGTAGAGCTCACCTTGTCCTCTCCGGACATGCTTTTTTCCGGATGCCCCAAACAATTGGAAAGGGGATTCATCAGAGAAAATTACTTTACCCCAGTCCTCAGCAGTCCAATCCCTGTACCTTTTGCAGAATATTAGTCTGTCCCTGATGTTTTTCCTGGAGATAAGTGGCTTCTTTGCTGCCCTTCTTGACACCAGGCCATCCTCCAAAAGTCTTCGCCTCACTGTGCGTGCAGATGCACTCACACCTGCCTGCTGCCATTCCTGAGCAAGCTCTGTACTGGTGGTGCCCCGAATCTCGCAGATGAATAGACTTTAGGAGACGGTCCTGACGCTTGCTGGACTTTCTTGGGCGCCCTGAAGCTTTCTTCACAACAATTGAACCGCTCTCCTTGAAGTTCTTGATGATCCGATAAATGGTTGATTTAGGTGCAATCTTACTATCAGCAATATCCTTGCCTGTGAAGCCCTTTTTGTGCAAAGCAATGATGATAGCATGTGTTTCCTTGCAGGTAACCATGAGTGACAGAGGAAGAACAATAATTCCAAGCATCACCCTCCTTTTGAAGCTTCCAGTCTGTTATTCAAACTGGAGTGATCTCCAGCCTTGTCCTTGTCAACACTCACACCTGTGTTAACGAGAGAATCACTGACATGATGTCAGCTGGTCCTTTTGTGGCAGGGCTGAAATGCAGTGGAAATGTTTTTTGGGGATTCAGTTCATTTGCATGGCAAAGAGGGACTTTGCAATTAATTGCAATTCATCTGATCACTCTTCATACCATTCTGGAGTATATGCAAATTGCCATCATACAAACTGAGGCAGCAGACTTTGTGAAAATTTATATTTGTGTCATTCTCAAAACTTTAATGACCAAACTGAGTAAACCAAAAAGGAGCAAGGACTATAACATTAAACATATCTTCTGAGTCCATTCTCTACTGTCAAGAGGCCAAAAATGGCACAACGAGGAAAGCTTTAAACAGAAACTACTAAAGGGGAGGCCAGAAACCCTTTTTGTCGGACCTCAAAAACGGTGATGTGAGTAATCTCATCTTTCTCACTGACCAGCCAAATGCTTGGCGCTCAGCAGTCTGCTCTCACTACCCATCTATAAAGACAGAGGGAAGCTGTAATGGGTGGAAGCTGAAAGTCAAAAGAGACAGACGACCCTGACAGCACCATGATAACAATCAACCTCTACAAGACTGGGACTGTCATGGTGCAAGGTAACCTTAGGCTGTTTGAAACAGACTTTCAGACCATTAAGGAGAGAGCAAAGGACACCACCAGTGTCCTCCTGCCCCCCACCGCACACCCACACCTGGAGGAGCCCCAGCCTGACAGGCCGAGCTTCGCATATACTGTGAGAGGAGCAACTGGCCCAGCCCCCATTAACGAAATAAGTGACATTAGTCTACTAAGCTCAAATGTGATAGGCCGGGGGTCACGGTAAGATGAGCACAATAACTCCACTCTTCTCACACTACATCCACCCAAGTGGCATGACACAAATGCTATCTTCAATGATAAACAAATCACATTTGCATAATAAGAGTAAAGAAAAAACAGTTATGAAATCTTTTTACGTTGCATGTTGGAATTTACAAGGATTTGAAGTCCTCTGCTCTTGGGCTAAAGAGCAGAAACCCAGACTTCCTGAAATAAATTGATGATGTTGATATTGTAGTACTACAGGAAACATGGTGCAGAGGTGATGTTTCCACTGGCTGTCCACTAGGTTACAGGGAGATAATCATACCATCCACTAAATTAAAAGGAATCAAACAGGGCAGAGACTCAGTGGGAATGCTAATATGGTATAAATCTGAACTAACTCATTCAATCAAATTGATCAAAACAGGACCATTCTTAATCTGGTTAAAAATCTACAAGGAGGCTATCTTAACAGATAAAAACGTCTTCCTCTGTGCCTCATACATTCCCCCGTCAGAGTCACCCTATTTCAATGAAGAGAGTTTCTCCATTCTAGAGGGGGAGATTAGTCACTTTCAGGCCCAAGGCAACGTACTGGTCTGTGGAGACCTGAATGCTAGAACAGCAGAAGAACTAGACACTATTAACAGTCACCTACCAGGAAGCAACAACCTTTCCCTTCCCACATACCCCCCCAGAAAGAACTATGACAAAGTGAAAAACAAAAATGGAGTACAGCTCCTGAAGCTATGTTGAACACTAGATCTGTACATAGTCAATGTCAGACTAAGAGGGGACTATTTTGGTAGGTACAGTTGATGTCGGAAGTTTACATGCACTTAGGTTGGAGTCATTAAAACTTGTTTTTCAACCACTCCACAAATGTCTTGTTAACAAACTATAGTTTTGGCAAGTCGGTTAGGACATCTACTCTGCGCATGACACAAGTAATTTTTCCAACAATTGTTTACAATTGTTCACTTATAATTCACTGTTTCACAATTCCAGTGGGTCCGAAGTTTACATACACTAAGTTGACTGTGCCTTTAAACAGCTTGGAAAAATCCAGAAAATTATGTCATGGCTTTAGAAGCTTCTGATAGGCTAATTGACATAATTTGAGCCAATTTGAGGTGTACCTGTGGATGTATTTCAAGGCCTACCTTCAAACGCATTGCCTCTTTGCTTGACATCATGGTAAAATCAAAAGAAATCAGCCAAGACCTCAGAAAAAAAATTGTAGACCTCCACAAGTCTGGTTCATCCTTGGGAGCAATTTCCAAACGCCTGAAGGTACCACGTTCATCAGTACAAACAATAGTACGCAAGTATAAACAACATGAGACCACGCAGCCGTCAGACCGCTCAGTAAGGAGACGCGTTCTGTCTCCTAGAGATTAACGTACTTTGGTGTGTAAAAGTGCAAATCAATCCCAGAACAACAGCAAAGGACCTTGTGAAGATGCTGGAGGAAAACAGGTACAAAAGTATCTATATCCACAGTAAAACGAGTCCTATATCGACATAACCTGAAAGGCCACTCAGCAAGGAAAAAGCCACTGCTCCAAAACCGCCATAAAAAAGCCAGACCACGGTTTTCAACTGCACATGGGGACAAAGATCGTACTTTTTGGAGAAATGTCCTCTGGTCTGATGAAACAAAAATAGAACTGTTTGGCCATAATGACCATTGTTATGTTTGGATGAAAAAGGAGGATAATTGCAGGCCGAAGAACACCATCCCAACCGTGAAGCACGAGGGTGGCAGCATCATGTTGTGGGGATGCTTTGCTGACATTTCACATTCTTCAAGTAAGGTGGGGATCCTAACTGACCTAAGACAGTGAATCTTTACTTGGATTAAATGTCAAGAATTGTGAAAAACTGAGTTTTAATGTATTTGGCTAAGGTGTATGTAAACATCCGACTTCAACTGTACACCTACAGCTCATCCCTTGACAGCAGTACTTTAGGTAACAACACATCCGCCACGCTGATCCTCAATACAGGGGACCCTCAGGGGTGTGTGCTCAGTCCCTTCCATGACAGCATGGCCAGGTTCGACTCCAACACCATCATCAAGTTTGCCGATGACACAACAGTGGTAGGCCTGATCCCCAACAACGATGACAACAACCTCTCCCTCAACGTGATCAAGACAAAGGAGATGATTGTGGACTACAGGAAAAGGATGACCGAGCACGCCCCCATTCTCATTGACGGGACTGAAGTGGAGCAGGTTGAGCGCTTCAAGTTCCTTGGTGTCCACGTCAACAACAAACTAGAATGGTCCAAACACACTGAGACAGTCGTGAAGAGGGAACGACAAAGCATATTCCCCCTCAGGAGACTGAAAAGATTTGGCATGGGTCGTCAGATCCTCAAAAGGTTCTACAGCTGCACAATCGAGAGCATCCTGACTGGTTGCATCACTGCCTGGTATGGCAACTGCTCGGCCTCCGACCACAAGGCATTACAGAGGGTAGTGTGTACGGCCCAGTACATCACCAGGGCCAAGCTTCCTGCCATCCAGGACCTCTATACCAGGCGGTGTCAGAGGAAGGCACTAACAATTGTCAAAGACTCCAGTTATCTTAGTCATAGACTGTTCTCTCTGTTACCACACGGCAAGCGGTACCGAAGCGCCAAGTCTAGGTCCAAAAGGCTTTTTAACAGCGTCTACCCCCAAGCCATAAGACTCATGAACAGCTAATCAAATGGCTACCCAGACCCCTCTTTTACGCTGCTGCTACTCTCTGTTTATTATATATGCATAGTCACTTTAACTCTACCTACATGTATATATTACCTAAATTACCTTGACTAACCGGTGCCCCCGCACATTGACTCTACTGGTGCCCCCTGTATTTAGCCTCACTATTGTTACTGCTGCTGTTTAATTATATGTTACTTTTATTTTCAATTTTTTACTTAAAAAAAAAAAGCATTGTTGGTTAAGGACTTGTAAGTAAACACTTCCTTGTAAGGTCTACACCTGTTGTAAATCGGCACATGTGACAAATACAATTTGATTTGTATTGATTTTTGTAGACTGCTTTATCACCGACCTCAACCCAGAGTCTCTCAGAACCTTCACATTCAGCTCACTAACACCTCTCTCAGACCACAGTAAAATCACAGTGTATCTGAGGAGAGCGAAGCCCCACCATGAAGCATCACGGCCCAATAAATGACATGGTACTAAACAGGCCTATAGATGGAGCGAAAACAGTACAGAAATCTACCAAAAAGCAATTAGTAGCCAAAAAATACAAATCTCTCCAGGACAACTTTTTAGCCTTAACATTCTCTTACAGCAATGAAGGTGAACATTTGGCCTTTTGGAACATAAACTTTATATTTGACAAATTAGCGTCCTTGGCTAATCTAAAGAAACATAAGAGCAAACCAAAAATAATAGATAATGAAAAATGGTTTGATAATTATTGCAAAAATCGAAGAAAGTCATTGAGAAATATATCTAATCAAAAACACAGACCCAGACAACAAAAAGATACCCCTTCAATATGGAGAAACACTGAAGCAATACAAACACACCCTAAGAACAAAAAGGAACAGCACATTAGAAATCAGCTGGATGTAATTGAGGAATCCATAGAATCAAACCACTTCTGGGAGAATTGGAATAAATTAAACAAACCTCATCATGAGGAATTGGCTATCCAAAATTTGGACATGTGGAGAAATCACTTTGCAAACATCTACAGCAATATAACAAAGAGCCCAGAACAACAAGATACACAAAGAACATTTACAAATACTTGAATCAGCAGTCAAAGACGATCAGAATCCTGTGGATACCCCAATTACAGTAGAAAAACTATGCACTCTGCAACCCAAAAAGGCCTGTGGTGCTGAATGGTATTGTAAATGAAATGATCAAATATACAGACAACAAATTCAAATTGGCTATACACAAACTCTTCAACATTATCACTGCAGGTATTCTCCCAGGATTGATCACACCAATCTAAAAAAGTGGAGACAAATTTGCCCAAAATAATTAGAGGAATAATTAGAGGAATTTGTGTTAACAGCAAATAGAGGAAAATTCTCTGCAGTATCATAAATAGCAGACTACGTCATTTCCTTTATGAATACAACGTCCTGAGAGGAAGCAGGATGGGATTTCAGTCAACAAACCACATTAACACCCTCTACACTCTAATTGACAAACAAGTAAACCAAAGGCACAACTCATGATTTGTAGACTTCAATAAAGCATTTGATTCAATTTGGCACAAAGGTATTTTTATAGACTAATAGAAAGTGGCATTGGAAGGAAAACATATGATGTTATTAAATCAATGTACACTAAAAACAAATGTGCGGCTAAAATTGGCAAACATACTTATTCTCTCAGGGACGTGGAGTGAAACAGGGCTGACAATAAGTCCAACACAATTTAACATCTACATTAATGAATTGGCAAACACATGAGAAGAATCTGCAGCACCTGGTCTCACCCTACACAACACTGAAATCAAGTGTCTGCTGTACGCAGATGACCTGGAGCTGCGTACAGCCCTACAATGTCAAGAGATGACACAAGAGAAGAGTCCCCTCAGTCAGCTGGTTCTGAGGCTCAGTTCACTAACCCAAACCAACCCCATAGAGCCTGAGAAAATCTGGCCCAACCAAACCATCACAAAGCAAAAATAAAAATATATCACCTTGGTGGTTGCAAAGACACCACAAAACATCTAAGTAAACGTCAATGCTATTTGGCTCTAAACAGACAGTACATTGTGGCAGACTATCTGACTGATAGAAAAACTGAGGAAAACACTGACTAGGTACAGACTCAGTGAGCACAGTCTGGCTATAGAGACCGTTTGTCACAGTCAAACCTGGCTGCCCAGAGAGGACAGGCTGTGCTCACTCTGACCCCGGGGAGAGGTAGAGACATAGCTGCATTTCCTATTACACTGTGACAAATACTCAGACCCAAGACAATCTTTCTTTCCCAAAATTATCATTCGGTACAAAGAATTTGAAACTATAAAATATATGTATTGGGTGAAAAGCCAAAATGTGAAGTTTTGGCAGTCAAATATGTGTCCTCCAGCCACAACCTGAGGGACAGTGTAATGTAATGTGTCAATAATATTTCCCATTTTGTTTAGGTTTTCATACCATGTCATGTGGCTTTTCATACCATGTCATGTGGCTTTCATACCATGTCATGTGGCTTTTCATACCATGTCATGTGGCTTTTCATACCATGTCATGTGGCTTTCATACCATGTCATGTGGCTTTTCATACCATGTCATGTGGCTTTCATACCATGTCATGTGGCTTTTCATACCATGTCATGTGGCTTTCATACCATGTCATGTGTCTTTTCATACCATGTCATGTGGCTTTTCATACCATGTCATGTGGCTTTTCATACCATGTCATGTGGCTTTTCATACCATGTCATGTGGCTTTCATACCATGTCATGTGTCTTCTCAGTCATGTTGAGACTGGTCTACTACTACTGCTTTAATGTATTATTATTCTCATTAATATAGTTGCTGTAGTTGTTGTTAATGGTAATACCCTTTCCACTACTACTATTATTATTGATGTTGGTCCCATCATTTTTGTTATATGTATACTTTGACAATGTAAGTAATTTAACTTGCCAGTCTATTGAATTGAAAATTGAATTGAGAGAGGAAGAGAGAGAGGAAGAGAGATAGAGAAGGGGAGGGGGGGAGAGCGAGAGAGATGGTGTGAGAGAGAGAGAGAGAGAGAGGGTGAGAAAGAGAGAGAGGGGTGTGAGAGAGAGAGGGGGTGTGTGTGTGTGAGAGAGAGAGAGGGGGGGTGAGAGAGAGAGAGAGGGGTGTGTGTGTGAGAGAGAGAGGGGGGGAGGGGGGAGCGAGAGAGATGGTGAGAGAGAGAGAGAGAGGGTGAGAAAGAGAGAGAGGGGTGTGAGAGAGAGAGAGAGAGAGGGGGGGTGAGAGAGAGAGAGAGAGAGGGGGGGGTGAGAGAGAGAGGGGGGTGGTGAGAGAGGGGGGCTGAGGAAGATGAAGTAAATTATTTGAATGTGAACATCTAGTAAAGATAGCTCATCATCCTAATCGTCAGTTAACAGTGGTCACCAGTGGTCTCCTACTTAATGATAGCCTAACAGTGGGATAATAATGATGGTTCTCATAACGGCCCTCTATTCAACAGCTTCTACACTGAGGATTCCTCCCAAATGTCACCCTATTCCTAGGTAGTGAACTAGGACCCATAGGGCTCTAGTCAAAAGTAGGACGCTATGTTGGGAAAAGTAGGACGCTATGTTGGGAAAAGCGTGCCATTTGGGACATAGCATGAGCTCTGCCTTCCTACAGTAATTAGCACAACAATCCCTCTGGGTCACCTAAACACATTATACAGAGAGGGTGAGGCAGGTGAGGAGCTGTCAGAGAGAGAGATGGAGAGAGGAATCAAATCAAATGTATTTATATAGCCCTTCTTACATCAGCTGATGTCACAAAGTCCTGTACAGAAGCCCAGCCTAAAACCCCAAACAGCAAGCAATGCAGGTGTAGAAGCACAGTGGCTAGGAAAAACTCCCTAGAAAGGCCAAATCCTAGGAAGAAACCTAGAGAGGAACCTCTCTAGGAAGAAACCTAGAGAGGAACCAGGCTATGAGGGGTGGCCAGTCCTCTTCTGGCTGTGCCGGGTGGAGATTATAACAGAATGGCTAAGATGTTCAAATGTTCATAAATGACCAGCATGGTCAAATAATAATAATCACAGTAGTTGTCGAGGGTGCAGCAAGTCAGCACCTCAGGAGTAAATGTCAGTTGGCTTTTCATAGCCGATCATTAAGAGTATCTCTACCGCTCCTGCTGTCTCTAGAGATTTGAAAACAGCAGGTCTGGGACAGGTAGCACGTCCGGTGAACAGGTCAGAGAGAGATGAGATGGAGAATGTGTATTTGAAATAATGCGTGTGTATGTGTGTGTGAGAGATAAAGAGAGATGGCCTAAGCTGCATGTAATGTGAGGTTCCTCTATAGATCAGTGTACTGTTATTTTCCTCTATAGATCAGTGTACTGTTATTTTCCTCTATAGATCAGTGTACTGTTATTTTCCTCTATAGATCAGTGTACTGTTATTTTCCTCTATAGATCAGTGTACTGTTATTTTCCTCTATAGATCAGTGTACTGTTATTTTCCTCTATAGATCAGTGTAATGTTATTTTCCTCTATAGATCAGTGTAATGTTATTTTCCTCTATAGATCAGTGTAATGTTATTTTCCTCTATAGATCAGTGTAATGTTATTTCCTCTATAGATCAGTGTAATGTTATTTTCCTCTATAGATCAGTGTAATGTTATTTTCCTCTATAGATCAGTGTAATGTTATTTTCCTCTATAGATCAGTGTAATGTTATTTTCCTCTATAGATCAGTGTACTGTTATTTTCCTCTATAGATCAGTGTACTGTTATTTTCCTCTATAGATCAGTGTACTGTTATTTTCCTCTATAGATCAGTGTACTGTTATTTTCCTCTATAGATCAGTGTACTGTTATTTTCCTCTATAGATCAGTGTACTGTTATTTTCCTCTATAGATCAGTGTAATGTTATTTTCCTCTATAGATCAGTGTAATGTTATTTTCCTCTATCGATCAGTATAATGTTATTTCCCTCTATAGATCAGTATAATGTTATTTTCCTCTATAGATCAGTGTAAAGAGCTAAATCATATTTTCAACTCAGCTTCCTCTGTCTGTCTCAGGTGGCAACTGGGAAAAACTGGTAATATTGACAACTCATGTTAAAAGGAAGCACCAGCTTTCATATGTTCTCATGTCCTGAGCAAGGAACTTAAACGTTAGCTTTTTTTACATGGCACATATTGCACTTCTACAACACTGTTTTTGCATTATTTAAACCAAATTGAACATGTTTTATTATTTATTTGAGACTACATTTATTTTATTTATGTATTATATTAAGTTAAAATAAAAGTGTTTATTGTTCATTTAGTATTGTTGTAATTGTCATTATTACAAATATATATATAAAAATCGTCCGATTAAATCGGACGCACGCACACACACACACACACACAGAGCAGCAGATGAAACCAGGCATGTTGTAGAAGCTGTTAATAACCCAGAGAGAGACTGATGGAGAGGTGAGGTGAGAGGAGACGAGGTGAGGAGAGGAGAGGTCAGAGGCGGCGAGGTGAGGAGAGGAGAGGATAGGTCCCCAGGGGGAGTGTGTATGAGTGCTCACCTCCAGAACCCGTCCACTGATGTATCTGCTGCACGTCTCACACTTAACCCCAAACTGGGCGTGGTAATCAGACTCACAGTACGGCACGTTGTCCCTGAAACACAAAGGGTTATTAAACACCCAATCTGTTTGTCTGTGTTTGTGTGCGTGTGTGGTGTGTCTGTTTGTGTCTGTGTGTGTGTGTGGTGTGTCTGTGTGTGTGTGTGGTGTGTCTGTGTGTGTGTGTGTGGTGTGTCTCTGTGTGTGTGTGTGTGGTGTGTCTCTGTGTGTGTGTGGTGTGTCTGTGTGTGTACATGCCCATGTGTCTTTGTGTATATACAGTACAAGTCAAAAGTTTAGACACACATTCATTCCAGGGTTTTCTTTATTTTTAATATTTTCTACATTGTAGAATAATAGTGAAGACATAAAAACTATGAAATAACACATATGTAGTAACCAAAAAAGTGTTAAACAAATCAAAATATATTTGAGATTTGAGATTCTTCAAAGTAGCCACCCTTTGCCTTGATGACAGCTTTGCACACTTTTGGCATTCTCTCAACCAGCTTCATGAGGAATGCTTTTTCAACAGTTTTGAAGGAGTTCCCACATATGCTGAGCACTTGACTGCTTTTCCTTCCCTCTGCAGACCAATTCATCCCAAACCATCTCAATTGGGTTGAGGTCGGGTGATTGTGGAGGCCAGGTGATCTGATACAACACTTCATCACTCTCCTTCTTGCTCAAATAGCCCTTACACAGCCCGGACGTGTGTTTTGGGTCATTGTCCTGTTGAAAAACAAATGATAGTCCCACTAAGCTGAAACCAGATGGGGTGGCATATCGCTGCCAAATGCTGTGGTAGCCATGCTGGTTAAGTGACAGTGTCACCAGCAAAGCACCCCCACACCATCACACCTCCTCCTCCATGCTTCACGGTGGGAACCACACATGTAGAGATCATCCGTTCACCTACTCCGCATCTCACAAAGACACGGTGGTTGGAACCAAAACCTCAAATGTGGACTCATCAGACAAAAAGGACAGATTTCCACTGGTCTAAAGTCAATTACTTGTGTTTTTTCTTTGCCCAAGCAAGTCTCTTCTTCTTATTGGTGTCCTTTAGTAGTGGCTTCTTTGCAGCAGTTCAACCGTGAAGGCCTGATTCACACAGTCACCTCTGAACAGTTGATGTTGAGATGTGTCTGTTACTTGAACTCTGTGAAGAATTTAATTGGGCTGCGATCTGAGGCTGGTAACTCTAATGAACTTATCCTCTGCAGCAGAGGTAACTCTGTGTCTTACTTTCCTGTGGCGGTCCTCATGAGAGCCAGTTTCATCATAGTGCTTGATGGTTATTGCGACTGCACTTGAAGGAACTTTCAAAGTTCTTGAAATGTTCCAGATTGACTGACATTCACTTCTTAAAATAATGGACTTGTAACGCTCGTCGTTAGGAGAAAGAGAGGAGGACCAAACTGCAGCGTGGTAAGTATTCATTATGCCTTTTAATGAAAATGAAACTCGAACAAAACAACAAAACTAACGATAAACGAGAATGACACGAAACGAAACAGTCCTGTCTGGTGACATACACAAAGACAGAAAATAAACACCCACGAAACACAGGTGGAAAAAGGCTACCTAAGTATGATTCTCAATCAGAGACAACTAATGACACCTGCCTCTGATTGAGAATCATACCAGGCCAAACGCAAAAACCAACATAGAACAACGAACATAGATAACCCACCCAACTCACGCCCTGACCATACTAAAACAAAGAAATAACAAAAGAACTAAGGTCAGAACGTGACAGTACCCCCCCCCCCAAGGTGCGGACTCCGGCAGCAAAACCTGAACCTATAGGGGAGGGTCTGGGTGGGCATCTGTCCGCGGTGGCGGCTCTGGCGCGGGACGTGGACCCCACTCCACCATAGTCTTAGTCCGCTTCAGTGGCGTCTTTAGAGCGGCAACCCTCGCCGCCGACCTTGGACTGGGAACCCTAATAAAGGGCGGCTCCGGACTGAGTGGCAGCTCAGGACAGACGGGCGGCTCTGGCGGCGCTGGACAGGAGGGAGACTCAGGCGGCGCTGGACAGGAGGGAGACTCAGGCGGCGCTGGACAGGAGGGAGACTCAGGCGGCGCTGGACAGACGGGAGCACCTGGAGGAAGGAAACGGAGAGGCAGCCTGGTGCGTGGGGCTGCCACTGGAGGTCTGGTACGTGGAGGAGGCACCGGATAGACCGGACCGTGGAGGATCACTGGAGGTCTCCAGCACCGAGCCTGCCCAACCCTACCTGGCTGAATGCTCCCCGTAGCCAGGCCAGTGCGGTGAGGTGGAATAGCACGCACTGGGCTGTGCTGGCGAACCCGGGACACCATGCGTAGGGCTGGTGCCATGTACCCCGGCCCGAGGAGACGCACTGGAGACCAGATGCGCTGAGCCGGCTTCATGGCACCTGGCTCGATGCCCACTCTAGCCTGGCCGATACGAGGCGCTGCTATGTACCGCACCGGGCTCTGCCTGCGCACCAGGGACACCGTGCGCCTCACGGCATAACACGGTGCCTGCCCGATCCCTCTCTCTCCACGGTAAGCACGGGGAGTTGGCGCAGGTCTCCTACCTTACTTCGCCACACTCCCCCCAATACATTTTTGGGGCTGTCTCTCGGGCTTCCAGCCGCGCTGCCGTGCTGCCTCCTCATACCGCCGCCTCTCCGCTTTCGCTGCCTCCAGCCCAGCCTTGGGGCGGCGATATTCTCCAGCCTGTGCCCAGAGTCCATCTCCGTCCAGAATCTCCTCCCAAGTCCAGGAGTCCTGCGATCGCTGCTGCTTCCCGTTACCACGCTGCTTGGTCCTTTGTTGGTGGGTGTTTCTGTAACACTCGTCGTTAGGAGAAAGAGAGGAGGACCAAACTGCAGCGTGGTAAGTATTCATTATGCCTTTTAATGAAAATGAAACTCGAACAAAACAACAAAACTAACGATAAATGAGAATGACACAAAATGAAACAGTCCTGTCTGGTGACATACACAAAGACAGAAAATAAACACCCACGAAACACAGGTGGAAAAAGGCTACCTAAGTATGATTCTCAATCAGAGACAACTAACGACACCTGCCTCTGATTGAGAATCATACCAGGCCAAACGCAAAAACCAACATAGAACAACGAACATAGATAACCCACCCAACTCACGCCCTGACCATACTAAAACAAAATAACAAAAGAACTAAGGTCAGAACGTGACAGGACTGTTCTTTCTCTGTGCTTATTTGAGCTGTTCTTGCCATAATATGGACTTGGTCTTTTACCAAATAGGGCTATCTTCTGTACACCACCCCTACCTTGTCACAACACAACTGATTGGCTCAAATGCATTAAGAAGGAAAAATATTCCACAAATTAACTTTAAACAAGGTACACCTGTTATTTGAAATGCATTCCAGGTGACTACCTCATGAAGCTGGTTGAGAGAATGCCAAGAGTGTGCAAAGCTGTCATCAAGGCAAAGGGTGGCTACTTTGAAGAATCTCAAATCTAAAATATATTTGATTTGTTTAACACTTTTTGGGTTACTACATGATACCATATGTGTTATTTCATAGTTTTGATGTCTTCACTATTATTCCAAAATGTATAAAGTAGTAAAAATAAAGAAAAACCCTGGAATAAGTAGTATGTGTGTTAAAACTGGTACTGTATGTCTGACTGTGTGTGTGTGTGTGTGTGTGTGTGTGTGTGTGTGTGTGTGTGTGTGTGTGTGTGTGTGTGTGTGTGTGTGTGTGTGTGTGTGTGTGTGTGTGTGTGTGTGTGTGTGTGTGTGTGTGTGTGTGTGTGTGTGTGTGTACTGACTTGCTGATGTATTCCCCAGTGAGGACCATGTTGCAGGTTTGACACTTGAAGCAGCTGACATGCCACTGTTTCTCCAACGCCAGCAGAGACTGTCCCTGTTTTATATCCTCTCCACACCCTGAACAGTCTGGAGAGAGAGGGAGGGGGGAGAGGGAGGTGGAGAGGATGAGGGAGGGGGGAGAGGGAGAGAGGGAGGTGGAGAGGATGAGGGAGGTGAGGATGAGGGAGGGGGGAGAGGGAGGTGGAGAGGATGAGGGAGGGGGGAGATGGGGAGAGGGAGGTGGAGAGAATGAGGGAGGGGGGAGATGGGGAGAGGGAGGTGGAGAGGATGAGGGAAGTGGAGAGGATGAGGGAGGGGGGAGAGGGAGGTGGAGAGGATAAGGGAGGGGGGAGAGGGAGAGAGGGAGGTGGAGAGGATGAGGGAGGGGGGAGAGGGAGGTGGAGAGGATGAGGGAGGGGGGAGATGGGGAGAGGGAGATGGAGAGGATGAGGGAGGGGAGAGAAGGGGACAGGGAGGCAGAGGGGGGCGAGGGAGAGAGGTGGAGGGAGAGACAGAGAGAGAGGAGGGAGAGTGGAGGGGGAGGAGGAGGGGTGGGGGAAAGAGGTGGTGAGAATTAGGGGGATAAGAGAAAAGAAGCGAGAGAGGGACAAACCTGAGGGGCTAATGTAACTGTACCCAACAATGTGTGTGTCAACTCAGTGTATCAGCCCTATACCTGCAGACCCCGTATGGGGTGTGATCTAGGGGTTGGTTCTAGAGTGTGTCACCCTAAAGGGGTGTGGTCTAGGGGTTGGTTCTAGAGTGTGTCACCCTAAAGGGGTGTGGTCTAGGGGTTGGTTCTAGAGTGTGTCACCCTAAAGGGGTGTGGTCTAGGGGTTGGTTCTAGAGTGTGTCACCCTAAAGGGGTGTGGTGTAGGGGTTGGTTCTAGAGTGTGTCACCCTAAAGGGGTGTGGTCTAGAGGTAAGTTCTAGATTGGTTCCAAGTAGAGTTCCTCACAGATCCACCAGTACCTGAATACCCGAGACCTGATCCGAGACCTGAATACCCGAGACCTGATCCGAGACCTGATCCGAGACCTGAATACCCGAGACCTGAATACCAGAGACCTGAATACCCGAGACCTGAATACCCGAGACCTGAATACCCGAGACCTGATCCGAGACCTGATCCGAGACCTGAATACCCGAGACCTGATCCGAGACCTGATCCGAGACCTGTTCCGAGACCTGAATACCCGAGACCTGAATACCCGAGACCTGATCCGAGACCTGATCCGAGACCTGATCCGAGACCTGATCCGAGACCTGAGCGGGTCTGAATGCAGAATTCTAATTAATGTCACAGGTCTAGGTCAGCTATGATATGATTGTCACGGGTCTCGGGTAGGTGTAATTTTAACTGACTTGTCCGGAAGGGCCCGCACAGATCCGCATGCGACTGCTGCAGTAGAGAGAGAAAGAAATTGTATAATTTATGCTCCTGCTCTTCACGAGAGTGGAGCGTGGTGCGTGTAGCTAGCTAGCTTAACTAGCTTCTCGTTCCGGTTTGATGCAGTCCAAGACAGGTACTACATAATCATAGTGGATGATAAATAACCTAGCTATGGCAGCTATTATTCTACTATAGCGTGAGTCAGGTTGGTTGGTTGCTGTCTTTCATCTCTCCCTTCCTCCTCCCTGCACCCCATGTCACTTGCTCACAGTACGGCCCCTCCCCCGCTTGCTAGAACGGCAACTCTCTCCCTCCTCTCATGCTTTATCAGCTCCGGTTAACAAAGTAGCTTAAAAAATGACTTTTCTGCTGCTTCCCTCACTAGGACTGGGTCTGGACCCGACCAGGTCTACACGGGACGGGTCTAGTTGTCCTCGGGTCCATTCAGAACGGGTCTCTATATTAAAAAATAAATATATGCATATATTGGGTCCGGGAGGGAATACCCCAGGTCCATTTTGGAGAAGGTACAACATTTTGGACCCGTGAAGACCTCTAGATCCAAGTCTCGAGGTCATGAGTGCGGGACTTACGGCTGGGTCCATGGATTTTGATTGGTTCGTTGGAGGTGACGAGTGTGTGAGAACACTGTTGACACACACAGTCCTTCCCACTGAACGTCACTCTGTCTCCGATAGGGAACGGCTTCCTGCACGGGGGAGATACACACTGATTAAATACACATTTGCGTACACATACACAAGCATGCACACACGCACACACACACACACCACATACAGTGCGCCCAGGGAAGGCACCACAATTCGTGCCACATGGTTATTGTCCTCACCACTGAACAACAGGAGGACACACACACACGCACACACACAACAATGGTTTCACTGTGACTGAGGAAATAAACTTTAAATCCCAGCTTTAGATACATGCAGGAATAACCCCTTACTTTACCCAGAAAAGGCTGTGCGTGTGTATATCTGATGTGTGAGAGCAGGTATCAAGTCTTTGGTTGTGAGGAAGATGTCATTGGATGGCCTACAGAATGTAGTGTGCTGTCAGGCATGTCTGGAGAACATGGTTTGGATGGCCTACAGAATGTAGTGTGCTGTCAGGCATGTCAGGAGAACATGGTTTGGATGGCCTACAGAATGTAGTGTGCTGTCAGGCATGTCAGGAGAACATGGCTTGGATGGCCTACAGAATGTAGTGTGCTGTCAGGCATGTCAGGAGAACATGGTTTGGATGGCCTACAGAATGTAGTGTGCTGTCAGGCATGTCTGGAGAACATGGTTTGGATGGCCTACAGAATGTAGTGTGCTGTCAGGCATGTCTGGAGAACATGGTTTGGATGGCCTACAGAATGTAGTGTGCTGTCAGGCATGTCAGGAGAACATGGTTTGGATGGCCTACAGAATGTAGTGTGCTGTCAGGCATGTCAGGAGAACATGGTTTGGATGGCCTACAGAATGTAGTGTGCTGTCAGGCATGTCTGGAGAACATGGTTTGGATGGCCTACAGAATGTAGTGTGCTGTCAGGCATGTCAGGAGAACATGGTTTGGATGGCCTACAGAATGTAGTGTGCTGTCAGGCATGTCAGGAGAACATGGTTTGGATGGCCTACAGAATGTAGTGTGCTGTCAGGCATGCCAGGAGAACATGGTTTGGATGGCCTACAGAATGTAGTGTGCTGTCAGGCATGTCTGGAGAACATGGTTTGGATGGCCTACAGAATGTAGTGTGCTGTCAGGCATGTCAGGAGAACATGGTTTGGATGGCCTACAGAATGTAGTGTGCTGTCAGGCATGTCAGGAGAACATGGTTTGGATGGCCTACAGAATGTAGTGTGCTGTCAGGCATGTCAGGAGAACATGGTTTGGATGGCCTACAGAATGTAGTGTGCTGTCAGGCATGTCTGGAGAACATGGTTTGGATGGCCTACAGAATGTAGTGTGTTGTCAGGCATGTCTGGAGAACATGGTTTGGATGGCCTGCAGAATGAGGTGTGCTGTCAGGCATGTCTGGAGAACATGGTTTGGATGGCCTACAGAATGTAGTGTGCTGTCAGGCATGTCAGGAGAACATGGTTTGGATGGCCTACAGAATGTAGTGTGCTGTCAGGCATGTCAGGAGAACATGGTTTGGATGGCCTACAGAATGTAGTGTGCTGTCAGGCATGTCTGGAGAACATGGTTTGGATGGCCTACAGAATGTAGTGTGCTGTCAGGCATGTCTGGAGAACATGGTTTGGATGGCCTACAGAATGTAGTGTGCTGTCAGGCATGTCTGGAGAACATGGTTTGGATGGCCTACAGAATGTAGTGTGCTGTCAGGCATGTCTGGAGAACATGGTTTGGATGGCCTACAGAATGTAGTGTGCTGTCAGGCATGTCAGGAGAACATGGTTTGGATGGCCTACAGAATGTAGTGTGCTGTCAGGCATGTCTGGAGAACATGGTTTGGATGGCCTACAGAATGTAGTGTGCTGTCAGGCATGTCAGGAGAACATGGTTTGGATGGCCTACAGAATGTAGGGTGCTGTCAGGCATGTCAGGAGAACATGGCTTGGATGGCCTACAGAATGTAGTGTGCTGTCAGGCATGTCAGGAGAACATGGTTTGGATGGCCTACAGAATGTAGTGTGCTGTCAGGCATGTCTGGAGAACATGGTTTGGATGGCCTACAGAATGTTAGTGTGCTGTCAGGCATGTCTGGAGAACATGGTTTGGATGGCCTACAGAATGTAGTGTGCTGTCAGGCATGTCTGGAGAACATGGTTTGGATGGCCTACAGAATGTAGTGTGCTGTCAGGCATGTCAGGAGAACATGGTTTGGATGGCCTACAGAATGTAGTGTGCTGTCAGGCATGTCAGGAGAACATGGTTTGGATGGCCTACAGAATGTAGTGTGCTGTCAGGCATGTCTGGAGAACATGGTTTGGATTGCCTACAGAATGTTAGTGTGCTGTCAGGCATGTCTGGAGAACATGGTTTGGATGGCCTACAGAATGTAGTGTGCTGTCAGGCATGTCAGGAGAACATGGTTTGGATGGCCTACAGAATGTAGTGTGCTGTCAGGCATGTCAGGAGAACATGGTTTGGATGGCCTACAGAATGTAGTGTGCTGTCAGGCATGTCAGGAGAACATGGTTTGGATGGCCTACAGAATGTAGTGTGCTGTCAGGCATGTCTGGAGAACATGGTTTGGATGGCCTACAGAATGTAGTGTGCTGTCAGGCATGTCAGGAGAACATGGTTTGGATGGCCTACAGAATGTAGTGTGCTGTCAGGCATGTCAGGAGAACATGGTTTGGATGGCCTACAGAATGAGGTGTGCTGTCAGGCATGTCTGGAGAACATGGTTTGGATGGCCTACAGAACGTAGTGTGCTGTCAGGCATGTCAGGAGAACATGGTTTGGATGGCCTACAGAATGTAGTGTGCTGTCAGGCATGTCAGGAGAACATGGTTTGGATGGCCTACATAATGTAGTGTGCTGTCAGGCATGTCTGGAGAACATGGTTTGGATGGCCTACAGAATGTAGTGTGCTGTCAGGCATGTCTGGAGAACATGGTTTGGATGGCCTACAGAATGTAGTGTGCTGTCAGGCATGTCTGGAGAACATGGTTTGGATGGCCTACAGAATGTAGTGTGCTGTCAGGCATGTCTGGAGAACATGGTTTGGATGGCCTACAGAATGTAGTGTGCTGTCAGGCATGTCTGGAGAACATGGTTTGGATGGCCTACAGAACGTAGTGTGCTGTCAGGCATGTCTGGAGAACATGGTTTGGATGGCCTACAGAATGTAGTGTGCTGTCAGGCATGTCAGGAGAACATGGTTTGGATGGCCAACATAATGTAGTGTGCTGTCAGGCATGTCTGGAGAACATGGTTTGGATGGCCTACAGAATGTAGTGTGCTGTCAGGCATGTCAGGAGAACATGGTTTGGATGGCCTACAGAATGTAGTGTGCTGTCAGGCATGTCTGGAGAACATGGTTTGGATGGCCAACATAATGTAGTGTGCTGTCAGGCATGTCTGGAGAACATGGTTTGGATGGCCTACAGAATGTTAGTGTGCTGTCAGGCATGTCAGGAGAACATGGTTTCGATGGCCTACAGAATGTAGTGTGCTGTTAGGCATGTCTGGAGAACATGGTTTGGATGGCCTACAGAATGTAGTGTGCTGTCAGGCATGTCTGGAGAACATGGTTTGGATGGCCAACAGAATGTAGTGTGCTGTCAGGCATGTCTGGAGAACATGGTTTGGATGGCCAACATAATGTAGTGTGCTGTCAGGCATGTCTGGAGAACATGGTTTGGATGGCCTACAGAATGTTAGTGTGCTGTCAGGCATGTCTGGAGAACATGGTTTGGATGGCCTACAGAATGTAGTGTGCTGTCAGGCATGTCTGGAGAACATGGTTTGGATGGCCAACAGAATGTAGTGTGCTGTCAGGCATGTCTGGAGAACATGGTTTGGATGGCCTACAGAATGTAGTGTGCTGTCAGGCATGTCTGGAGAACATGGTTTGGATGGCCTCCAGAATTTAGTGTGCTGTCAGGCATGTCAGGAGAACATGGTTTGGATGGCCTACAGAATGTAGTGTGCTGTCAGGCATGTCTGGAGAACATGGTTTGGAAGGCCTACAGAATTTTAATGGCTTGACGATTTGAGATATTAGATAGTTATTAGCTGATATTATTAGTAGTACACTACAGGAGGAAGAGGAGTATACTAGAGGAGTAGTAGTAGACTAGAGTAGTAGTAGTAGACTAGAGTAGTAGTAGTAGACTAGAGGAGTAGTAGTAGACTAGAGGAGTAGTAGTAGACTAGAGGAGTAGTAGTAGACTAGAGGAGTAGTAGTAGACTAGAGGAGTAGTAGTAGACTAGAGTAGTAGTAGTAGACTAGAGGAGCAGTAGTAGACTAGAGTAGTAGTAGTAGACTAGAGGAGTAGTAGTAGACTAGAGGAGTAGTAGTAGACTAGAGGAGTAGTAGTAGACTAGAGGAGTAGTAGTAGACTAGAGGAGTAGTAGTAGACTAGACGAGCAGTAGTAGACTAGAGGAGTAGTAGTAGACTAGAGGAGTAGTAGTAGACTAGAGGAGTAGTAGACGACTAGAGGAGTAGTAGACTAGAGGAGTAGTAGTAGACTAGAGGAGTAGTAGACTAGAGGAGTAGTAGTAGACTAGAGGAGTAGTAGTAGACTAGAGGATCAGTCGTAGACTAGAGGAGTAGTAGTAGACTAGAGGAGTAGTAGACTAGAGGAGTAGTAGTAGACTAGAGGAGTAGTGGTAGACTAGAGGAGTAGTAGTAGACTAGAGGAGTAGTAGTAGACTAGAGGAGTAGTAGTAGACTAGAGGAGCAGTAGTAGACTAGAGGAGCAGTAGTAGACTAGAGGAGTAGACTAGAGGAGTAGTAGACTAGAGGAGTAGTAGTAGACTAGAGGAGTAGTGGTAGACTAGAGGAGTAGTGGTAGACTAGAGGAGCAGTAGTAGACTAGAGGAGCAGTAGTAGACTAGAGGAGTAGACTAGAGGAGTAGTAGTAGACTAGAGGAGTAGTAGTAGACTAGAGGAGTAGTAGTAGACTAGAGGAGTAGTGGTAGACTAGAGGAGTAGTAGTAGTAGACTAGAGGAGTAGACTAGAGGAGTAGACTAGACGAGCAGTAGTAGACTAGAGGAGTAGTAGTAGACTAGAGGAGTAGTAGTAGACTAGAGGAGTAGTAATAGACTAGAGGAGTAGTAGTAGACTAGAGGAGTAGTAGTAGACTAGAGGAGTAGTAGTAGACTAGAGGAGTAGACTAGAGGAGTAGACTAGAGGAGTAGACTAGAGGAGTAGTAGTAGACTAGAAGAGTAGTAGTAGACTAGAGGAGTAGTAGTAGACTAGAGGAGTAGTAGTAGACTAGAGGAGTAGACTAGAGGAGTAGACTAGAGGAGTAGACTAGAGTAGTAGTAGTAGACTAGAGGAGTAGTAGTAGACTAGAGGAGTAGTAGTAGACTAGAGGATTAGTAGACTAGGGGAGTAGTAGTAGACTAGAGGAGTAGTAGTAGACTAGAGTAGTAGTAGTAGACTAGAGGAGTAGTAGTAGACTAGAGGAGTAGTAGTAGACTAGAGGAGTAGACTAGAGGAGTAGTAGACTAGAGGAGCAGTAGTAGACTAGAGGAGTAGTAGACTAGAGGAGTAGTAGTAGACTAGAGGAGTAGTAGTAGACTAGAGGAGTAGTAGTAGACTAGAGGAGTAGTAGTAGACTAGAGGAGTAGTAGTAGACTAGAGGAGTAGTAGTAGACTAGAGGAGTAGTAGTAGACTAGACGAGCAGTAGTAGACTAGACGAGCAGTAGTAGACTAGAGGAGCAGTAGTAGACTAGAGGAGCAGTAGTAGACTAGAGGAGTAGTAGTAGACTAGAGGAGTAGTAGTAGACTAGAGGAGTAGTAGTAGACTAGAGGAGTAGTGGTAGACTAGAGGAGTAGTGGTAGACTAGAGGAGTAGTGGTAGACTAGAGGAGTAGTAGTAGACTAGAGGAGTAGTAGTAGACTAGAGGAGTAGTAGTAGACTAGAGGAGTAGTAGTAGACTAGAGGAGTAGTAGTAGACTAGAGGAGTAGTAGTAGACTAGAGGAGTAGTAGTAGACTAGAGGAGCAGTAGTAGACTAGAGGAGCAGTAGTAGACTAGAGGAGTAGTAGTAGACTAGAGGAGCAGTAGTAGACTAGAGGAGCAGTAGTAGACTAGAGGAGCAGTAGTAGACTAGAGGAGTAGTAGTAGACTAGAGGAGTAGTAGTAGACTAGAGGAGTAGTAGTAGACTAGAGGAGCAGTAGTAGACTAGAGGAGTAGACTAGAGGAGTAGACTAGAGGAGTAGTAGTAGACTAGAGGAGTAGTAGTAGACTAGAGGAGTAGTAGTAGACTAGAGGAGTAGTAGTAGACTAGAGGAGTAGTAGTAGACTAGAGGAGTAGTAGTAGACTAGAGGAGTAGTAGTAGACTAGAGGAGTAGTAGTAGACTAGAGGAGTAGTAGTAGACTAGAGTAGTAGTAGTAGTAGACTAGAGGAGTAGTAGTAGTAGACTAGAGGAGTAGTAGTAGACTAGGGGAGTAGTAGTAGACTAGAGGAGTAGTAGTAGACTAGGGGATTAGTAGTAGACTAGAGGAGCAGTAGTAGACTAGAGGAGTAGTAGTAGACTAGAGGAGTAGTAGTAGACTAGAGTAGTAGTAGTAGACTAGAGGAGTAGTAGTAGACTAGAGGAGTAGTAGTAGACTAGAGGAGCAGTAGTAGACTAGAGGAGCAGTAGTAGACTAGAGGAGTAGTAGACTAGAGGAGTAGTAGTAGACTAGAGGAGTAGTAGTAGACTAGAGGAGTAGTAGTAGACTAGAGGAGTAGTAGTAGACTAGAGGAGTAGTGGTAGACTAGAGGAGTAGACTAGAGGAGTAGTAGTAGACTAGAGGAGTAGTAGTAGACTAGAGGAGTAGTAGTAGACTAGAGGAGTAGTAGTAGACTAGAGGAGTAGTAGTAGACTAGAGGAGTAGTAGTAGACTAGAGGAGTAGTGGTAGACTAGAGGAGTAGTGGTAGACTAGAGGAGTAGACTAGAGGAGTAGTAGTAGACTAGAGGAGTAGTAGTAGACTAGAGGAGTAGTAGTAGACTAGAGGAGTAGTAGTAGACTAGAGGAGTAGTAGTAGACTAGAGGAGTAGTAGTAGACTAGAGGAGTAGTAGACTAGAGGAGTAGTAGTAGACTAGAGGAGTAGTAGTAGACTAGAGGAGTAGTAGTAGACTAGAGGAGTAGTAGTAGACTAGAGGAGTAGTGGTAGACTAGAGGAGTAGACTAGAGGAGTAGTAGTAGACTAGAGGAGTAGTAGTAGACTAGAGGAGTAGTAGTAGACTAGAGGAGTAGTAGTAGACTAGAGGAGTAGTAGTAGACTAGAGGAGTAGTAGTAGACTAGAGGAGTAGTGGTAGACTAGAGGAGTAGTGGTAGACTAGAGGAGTAGACTAGAGGAGTAGTAGTAGACTAGAGGAGTAGTAGTAGAATAGAGGAGTAGTAGTAGACTAGAGGAGTAGTAGTAGACTAGAGGAGTAGTAGTAGACTAGAGGAGTAGTAGTAGACTAGAGGAGTAGTAGACTAGAGGAGTAGTAGTAGACTAGAGGAGTAGTAGTAGACTAGAGGAGTAGTGGTAGACTAGAGTAGTAGTAGACTAGAGGAGTAGTAGTAGACTAGAGGAGTAGTAGTAGACTAGAGGAGTAGTAGTAGACTAGAGGAGTAGTAGTAGACTAGAGGAGTAGTAGTAGACTAGAGGAGTAGTAGTAGTAGACTAGAGGAGTAGACTAGAGGAGTAGACTAGACGAGCAGTAGTAGACTAGAGGAGTAGTAGTAGACTAGAGGAGTAGTAGTAGTAGACTAGAGGAGTAGTAGTAGACTAGAGGAGTAGTAGTAGTAGACTAGAGGAGTAGTAGTAGACTAGAGGAGTAGTAGTAGACTAGAGGAGTAGTAGTAGACTAGAGGAGTAGTAGTAGACTAGAGGAGTAGTAGTAGACTAGATGAGCAGTAGTAGACTAGAGGAGTAGTAGTAGACTAGAGGAGTAGTAGTAGACTAGAAGAGTAGTAGTAGTAGACTAGAGGAGTAGTAGTAGACTAGAGGAGTAGTAGTAGACTAGAGGAGTAGTAGTAGACTAGAGGAGTAGTAGTAGACTAGAGGAGTAGTAGTAGACTAGAGGAGTAGTAGTAGACTAGAGGAGCAGTAGTAGACTAGAGGAGTAGTAGTAGACTAGAGGAGTAGTAGTAGTAGACTAGAGGAGTAGTAGTAGACTAGAGGAGTAGTAGTAGACTAGAGGAGTAGTAGTAGACTAGAGGAGTAGTAGTAGTAGACTAGAGGAGTAGTAGTAGACTAGAGGAGTAGTAGTAGTAGACTAGAGGAGTAGTAGTAGACTAGAGGAGTAGTAGTAGACTAGAGGAGTAGTAGTAGACTAGAGGAGTAGTAGTAGACTAGAGAAGTAGTAGTAGACTAGAGGAGTAGTAGTAGACTAGAGGAGTTGTAGTAGACTAGAGGAGTAGTAGTAGACTAGAGGAGTAGTAGTAGACTAGAGGAGTAGTAGTAGACTAGAGGAGTAGTAGTAGACTAGAAGAGTAGTAGTAGACTAGAGGAGTAGTAGTAGACTAGAAGAGTAGTAGTCGACTAGAGGAGTAGTAGTAGACTAGAGGAGTAGTAGTAGACTAGAGGAGTAGTAGTAGACTAGAGGAGTAGTAGTAGACTAGAGGAGTAGTAGTAGACTAGAGGAGTAGTAGACTAGAGGAGCAGTAGTAGACTAGAGGAGTAGTAGACTAGAGGAGTAGTAGTAGACTAGAGGAGTAGTAGACTAGTAGTAGTAGACTAGAGGAGTAGTAGACTAGAGGATTAGTAGACTAGGGGAGTGTGTGTGTGTGTGTGACTTTGTTGTTAGCTGCGTGTGTCTCTCCTTCCAGAGACTCTGCACCGTCAGCCTTGCTCTGCGCTTTCAACTTTTACTCTACATATTTAATGGAAGCCATGTTACTCTGGCCACAAAAGCGTCGCTGCTATTTCTGTCCTACTCTGACAGCACGCTCTATGTCTCTGTCTCCCACCATCTCCACTGCCTTTTCAAAACACCAGTTCACTGAAACACAGTACAGAGCTAACTACAAAAGAGCTCACCCTCACTGTTTCACAATGATCAATCAGGAGACGTCTGTTTGTGTGTGTGTTTGTGTTAGAGAGTGTGTGTACAGTATGCATGTTAGGGAGAGAGAGAGAGAGTGTGTGTGTGTGTGTGTGTGTGTGTGTGTGTGTGTGTGTGTGTGTGTGTGTGTGTGTGTGTGTGTGTGTGTGTGTGTGTGTGTGTGTGTGTGTGTGTGTGTGTGTGTGTGTGTGTGTACCTGCAGACACTGCAGACAAAGCAGGTAGGGTGGTAGGTCCTCCCCAGTGCTGAGACCACCTCCCCGGTGATGAATCCGTCACAGCGGTCACAGCGCGTCCCGTACAGACGTTGGTAGTCTGACGTACAGATGTACTCACCACTCTTCTGAAAGAACCCAGATCTAGCCAGGCCACACCCACACACTGGAGAGAGAGTTGGGGGGAGAGTGAGGGGAGAAAGAGAGAGAGAGAGAGGGGGAGAGAGAGAGAGAGAAGAGAAGAGAAGGAGAGAGAGATGGTGGATTAGGTTAAAGACTGAACACTCAAACTATTCTACATGAAAAACCATGGTAAAAACGAGAAACAAAAATGCTTGCACCAAGCTACAGTAATTCCTTGGCTTTAGTTGAGCTGGCAAAGCTAGTCTATGTCCCGGGTTTAGACCCAGTTGGTCACATCTGCCCCACTTCCACAGTAAACTGTTCCAAATGAGCCAATTAGTGTTTTATGGGGAGCTCAGAGGGTTGTTCAGTGGTGGTTCTGACAGAGATATTTTGTTGGGTTTCATTAGGTTTCCTCCTCCCTGCTTCTCCAGACAGAACAGCTCACCCTCATTACAGACAGGCAGACATAGACATGGTGTGTGTGTGTGTGTGTGTGTGTGTGTGTGTGTGTGTGTGTGTGTGTGTGTGTGTGTGTGTGTGTGTGTGTGTGTATATCTGCATGCATGCTTGCCACTGGAGGCTGCTGAGGGGATGACGGCTCATAATACTGGCTGTAAGGCAGCGGATGGAATGGCATCAAACCATGTGATACCATTCCATATTCCGCTCCAGCCATTACCACAAGCCCTCCCTATTTAAGGTGCCCCAGCCTCCTGTGGTGCGTGCCTACTTGCGTGTGTGTGTTTCCGGGTGTCGGGTATACCGTTTGTGGACACTCGGCTAACAGTTTGGTGTGATGTGAAAATAAAGACAATGTGGAAAACGAATTTTCTCCAGAAGATCCAGAAACGATTCCTTCATTGGAGATAAATGAGACGGAACAAAATATCCTTTCCTACGGGAAGAGAGAAAGAGAGGAATGGAGAGAGAGAGAGAGAGAGAGAGAGAGAGAGAGAGAGAGATGAGGGGGAGAGAGAGAGAGAGAGAGAGAGAGAGAGAGAGAGAGAGAGAGAGAGAGAGAGAGAGAGATGAGGGGGAGAGAGAGAGAGATGAGGGGGAGAGAGAGAGAGAGAAAGAGAGAGAGATGATGGGGAGAGAGAGAGAGAGAGATGAGGGGGAGAGAGAGAGAGAGAGATGAGGGGGAGAGAGACTACATGTGTGATTTGTTCTAGTAAACAGAGTTGGTATTCTCCACAGCTATTTGTCTGTAAGGTCAAGTGAAGAGAAACTATAGTAACTCTATTGGGTTCCTAAAAGGTCAGTAGTCCTAAAGGAGGATCAATATGTTTAAATCAGATCAGTGAATCACTATTTCATATTTTGCTCTCCCTCTCTCAGTCTCCCTCTCTCCGTCTCCCCCTCTCCGTCTCTCCCTCTCCCTCACTTTTTCAATCACTTTGGTGTAATTTTCACAACTCTATCTAAACAGATCATCAAAATGGCTCGTTTCAAAACTCTAAGCTCATTTTCAATTGACTGAGTACAACAAACAAATACCGCTCTGCACCAACACCAATATCACCAATAAATGTATTCAATTGTTCCCCCCCCCCCTCAACAACTTACACATACTACCCCATAATGACAAACCCAAAATATTTTTTTATCTATAAAAATCTAAAAAACTATCACATTTACATAAGTATTCAGACCCTTTACTCAGTACTTTGTTGACGCATCTTTGGCAGTGATTACAGCCTTGAGTCTTCTTGGGTATGACACTACAAGCTTGGTACACCTGTATTTGGGGAGTTTCTCACATTCTTCTCTGCAGATCCTCTCAAGCTCTGTCAGGTTAGTTGGGGAGCGTTGCTGCACAGCTATTTTCAGTTCTCTCCAGAGATGTTCGATCGGGTTCAAGTCCAGGCTCTGGCTGGGCCACACAAGAACATTCAGAGACTTGTCCCGAAGCCACTCCTGCACTGTCTTGGCTGTGCATAGGGTTGTTGTTCTGTTGGAAGATAAACCTTCGCCCCAGTCCAAGGTCCTGAGTGCTCTGGAGCAGGTTGTCATCAAGGATCTCTCTGTTCTTTGCTCCGTTCATCTTTCGCTTGATCCTGACTAGTCTCCCTGCCGCTGAAAAACATCCCCACAGCAATATGGTGCCACCACTATGCTTCACCATAGGGATAGTGCCATTTTTCCTTTCAGAAGTGACACTTGCCATTCAGGCCAAAGAGTTCAATCTTGGTTTCATCAGACCAGAGATCTGGTTTATCATGGTCCTTTAGGTGCCAAACTATAAGCAGGGCTGTCATGTGCCTTTTACTGAGGAGTGGCTTCTGTCTGACCTGCTTGGTGGAGTGCTGCAGAGATGGCTGTCCTTCTGGAACATTCTCCCATCTCCACAGAGAAACTCTGGAGCTCTGACCGAGTGACCATTGGGTTCTTGGTCACCTCCCTGACCAAGGTCTTCCCCCCCGATTGCTCAGTTTGGTCGGGCGGCCAGCTCTAGGAAGAGTCTTGGTGGTTCTAAACATCTTCCATTTAAGAATGATGGAGACCACTGTGTTTCTGGGAACCTTCAATGTTGCAGAAATGTTTTGGTACCCTTCCCCAGATCTGTGCCTCGACACAATCCTGTCTCAGAGCTCTGCGAACAATTGCTCTGACATGGACTGTCAACTGTGGGACCTTATATAGACAGGTGTGTGCCTTTCCAAATCATGTCCAATCAATTGAATTTACCACAGGTGAACTCCAATCAAGTTGTAGAAACATCTCAAGGATGATCAATGGAAACAGGATGCACCTGAGCTCAATTTCAAGTCTCATAGCAAATAGTTTGAATACATTTGCTATAATTTAGAAAACCTGTGTTTGCTTTGTCATTATGGGGCATTATGTGTAGATTGATGAAAAAATTATATAATATTTATATATAGCAGATCCTCCCCATGACCGTTTGAGCAGACACATGCACATTTGTGGCCTGCTGGAGGTCATTTTGCAGGGCTCTGGCAGTGCTCCTCCTTGCACAAAGGCGGAGGTAGCGGTCCTGCTGCTGGGTTGTTGCCCTCCTACGGCCTCCTCCACGTCTCCTGATGTACTGGCCTGTCTCCTGGTAGCGCCTCCATGCTCTGGACACTACGCTGACAGACACAGCAAACCTTCTTGCCCCAGCTCGCATTGATGTGCCATCCTGGATGAGCTGCACTACCTGAGCCACTTGTGTGGGTTGTAGACTCCGTCTCATGCTACCACTAGAGTGAGAGCACCGCCAGCATTCAAAAGTGACCAAAACATCAGCCAGGAAGCATAGGAACTGAGAAGTGGTCTGTGGTCACCACCTGCAGAATCACTCCTTTATTGGGGGTGTCTTGCTAATTGCCTATAATTTCCACCTTTTGTCTATTTCATTTGCACAACAGCATGTGAAATTTATTGTCAATCAGTGTTGCTTCCTAAGTGGACAGTTTGATTTCACAGAAGTGTGATTGACTTGGAGTTACATTGTGTTGTTTAAGTGTTCCCTTTATTTTTTTGAGCAGTGTATATTTTTTTGGGACTGCTTCTCCCGACGTTCCTGGGGACCAGCAAAAACGCAAAATTTCGCCTTGAATCTGGAGTGATCTCTCTGGGTAATGACACACTGCTAGTCATGATTCTATCATATACATTCATATCATCTTCCTTTGTGAGCAGTATCGTCCCAGTGGACACGCACACGCACAATCCATCCCGCCACACACACACACACCCTTCAACAATAACTAATTGTATCCTGAGTTCATGAGTGGAGTGTATTGACTTAACACAGCTAAAGATTATTAATAGTTCTTCACTATGAACTAGTTTTTGTCTGCGTCCCAAATTGCACCCTATTCCCTATTTAGTGCACTACGTTTGACCATGTACACTAGGGAACAGTGTCCCAGGAGAGAGACGAGAGCTCCATCCATCTGACATGAGGCGCTGTGTATAGAGATATCATCATGGAGTTTGACATTGTCTATGGAGAGATGTAATGATGGACCTTCATCATTCTGACAGAGCTTGGCACGTAGACAGGAGCTGCTCTGAGAAAAAGAGAGAGAGAAAAAGAGAGAGAGAGAGAGAGAGAGAGAGAGGGGGGGGGGGAAAGGAAAGTGAGATAGTAAAAGAGCAAAAGGAAGAGAGATAGGAAGAGTAAAAGAGAGAGAGAGATCCAGCTAGTATTGGGAGACAATTATAGGACTTGTGAGTGAGTGTGTGTGTGATGTGAGTGAGTGAGTGAGTGTGTGATGTGAGTGAGTGTGAGTGAGTGTGTGTGTGATGTGTGTGTGTGTGTGTGTGATGTGTGTGAGTGTGTGTGTGATGTGAGTGAGTGTGTGTGATGTGTGTGTGATGTGAGTGTGTGTGTGTGTGTGTGTGTGTGTGTGTGTGTGTGTGTGTGTGTGTGTGTGTGTGTGTGTGTGTGTGTGTGTGTGTGTGTGTGTGTGCCGGCCACATTTCCCGAACCACGGAACAATGGCAGCGTTTCAAACACAATGTCCCAGTGGAGTTGAAAACAGGGAGAAGCAGCCAGAAAGCTGACCACAAAACCTCATAGCACATGATATCTGACAGGAGAGGACAAACAGACCCCACAGAGCTCCAGGACAGCAACACAATTAGACCCAATCAAATCATGAGAAAACAAAAAGATAATTACTTGACACATTGAAAAGAATTTACAAAAAAACTGAGCAAACTAGGATGCTATTTGGCGTTAAACAGAGAGTACACAGTGGCAAAATACCTGACCACTGGCAGAATATCTGACCACTGTGACTGACCCAAACTTAAGGAAAGCTTTGACTATGTACAGACTCAGTGAGCATAGCCTTGCTATTGAGAAAGGCCGCCATAGGCAAACCTGGCTCAAGAGAAGACAGGCTATGTGCAGACTGCCCACAAAATGAGCTGGAAACTGGGCTGCACTTTCTATTCCACTTCCTAGCGAGAGAGAGAGAGAGAGAGGAGACGGAGAGAGAGAGAAAATACAGTATTAAAAGTAAATCTAGATGGAAAACGTACAACAGTAATGGAATACAATCAAACTAAATATTTTTATTTGAATGTTAAGAAATTCGATTGACTATTTGAGCTAAATGTGGAATGCTGAATTAGTTAATCATGTCTCTCGTTCTCTCTAACCCTCTTTCTTGCTCAATCTCTTTCTATTTCTCACACTCTCTTGTTCACTCTCTTTTCATCTCTCTCTCTCTCCCCCCTCCCCCATCTCTCTCTCTCTCTCTCCCCCCTCCCCCATCTCTCTCTCTCTCCCCCCTCCCCCATCTCTCCGGCAGTTATCAGCCTTTCAATCTGTGGCACACACTAAGAGTATGTTCCCAGACACCACCAGACCTGGCCAGACTTCAAACACAGAAACCACTCATATCATTAACCTAATGCATCTCATTACCATAGCATCAGGCCATATGACAGCCTAAATGCATCTGGCACCCTATTCCCTATAATTGTGCACTAATTTTGACCAGCACCCATCAACAGTAGCGCACTAGACAAGGCATAGGGTGCCATTTGGGATACAGCTGCAGGGTAGGTGGTTTTGGTGAAAGGTCCACCTGTTCTTGGTAATCACATTGTTACCCTGTGTGGTGAGTGACCATTGGTTGAATGTTCTGGGCAGGGACGTCCCCTTTCCCCTGGTTGCCATAGGAGCCATTAACCTTCCGTGGTTGCCCTAGAGACAGTGGCATCCCATGCTAAAGGCTGAGGTGGAGCTGCAGCATGTTGTGTTCCCAAATCTCTCTTAGTTACCAGGAAATGACAATGGGGTCTCTACGGGGTGAAAAGACACACTGCTGTGAAAGTTACAGGCTAGTTCAGGGCTGGGTTGTGATGTGTTGTACTGTGCCGATCCCTGACAGGGCAGCTGTGGCTCGGCCCATGAAGAAAGCTCTGGGTAACTGCTTTTTACTACTTCTAATCAGGACCACATGGTCTGTGAAAGGCTGTAGCCTTGTGTTAGACCAGCGATGGGCAACAATAATGGGGTGGGGGCTACAAAAATCTGAACTCATCATGGGGGGGCTGCAGTGGCTTGGGGTCTGTGTATCCACCTTGCAGCTCTCTTGACAGCGGAGAGAAAACGTTTGAGTTATTTTCCTGAAATTCTACACATTTTTTCACGAGGCATAGAGAAAATGTTGTGGTTTTAAAGCAATAATGCCGCAAATCTACACACTTTTCCACGGGGCATCGAGAAGATTTCGCTATTTTCTAAAACATTTAATGCAATTCTACTCATTTTGCCATGGGGCGTAGAGAAAAATACGCAGTTTTACAGCTTATTTCTACACAAGGTGAAGAGAAATGTTTGCAGTTGTTAGTGTCAGTAAGTCAGTAAGTCTGTTACTCAGTAAATCTTCCTCTCTCTCCATCATGCTCTGCTCTTTTTCTCTCACCGTTCCTCTCTTTGCACTTGTGTTAAATCTCTGTGATGAATCGTTTCACAAATGTCTGTCCTTTCTGTGGAGTCTGTTAGCCATACTACTGTAGCTACAGGCTGTGTTCCAAATGGGTCTATATATAGTGCACTACTATTGACCAGGGCCCTGCCCCAGGCCCTGCCCCAGCCCAGGTCCAGTAGGTAATAGGGTGACATTTGGGATACCGTCACAGTCTAATTGTTTTACTGCTAATGTCAACACTATGCTAATACACCAAGCCTGGGTATAAGGCTGCTGGCTAGGACAATGGCACACACACCACACACACACACACACACACACACACACACACACACACACACACACACACACACACACACACACACACACACACACACACACACACACACACACACACACACACACACACACACACACACACACACACACACACACACACACACGAGTGCAAGGGCATTGGTACTGTAAGGACCATGTATGACTACCTCCAGCAGAGACAGGATATAGCAGATCCTATAATCCTATATGTCCCTACATGTTCTACTCTGTGTTCCTTACCGACTCTCCTCCTCATCGGCACTTTTTCCAACTCTTCCATTCTCTCCCTCCCCCGCCTCTCCTCTACTCCTCTCCCCTTGTCTTTCATTGCCTTCTGAACCTTTGGGAAACGCTTCAGCTGTAATTAATGTACTCTTACAGACAGAGCCAAGAGAGAGGGCTGAAGGGATGGAGAGAGAGAGAGAGAGAGAGAGACAGAGACAGAGACAGAGACAGAGACAGAGAGAGAGAGAGAGAGAGACAGAGAGAGAGACAGAGAGACAGAGAGAGAGACTCGTAGTTAAATGGTTTAGGTGTTAATGAAGACTCCAGGGTAAAACAGTGAATTTGAGCCAGTCTCTCCACATCTCAGGCAGTCAGACCTAACTAAGCAGCTTGTGGACAAAACACAACTCCATTTGATGATGAGCAGACAAGATGTCTTACTCAGACATACAGAAGGAACAGAGGGAACCCTCATTAAGAATACACAAACACAAACATAAATCCTAAAACCTAACCATAGTCACTAGGGAGGAAAATACAAGGAGAAGTTAACACATCACCAACCAATAAACACTGTTGAAACGTATGAGACAGAACTGGGTGAGTGTGCACACAGCCGTCACAGATCAATCCATTGGCATGTCAGAGAATCCCTCACTTACAGAGCCACACACACACACACACACACACACACACACACACACACACACAAAAGGGAGAGACAATAGGCAGGGTGGATGAGTGTGTTTATCCCCTCAAGCAGTGATCCTTTAGGAGACTAGATGCAGGATAATCCCCGTTTCATCCCAAATTGTACAGTATTCCCCAAATAGTGCACTAATTTTGACCAGAGCACTATATAGGGAATAGGGTATATTTGAGACAAAGGTTGTCTTTGATCCTAAATTCAACAGCTTCTGGAGGGAAAACCACAGCTGCCTAAACTCATCTCCCTGGAATCTTGCAATGTCTCCCTAGCAACCACACATTAGCTTGGTTATTGGAGCAGCGTGGCAGTAGTTGCTACAGCTACAGGAAGCTCCCATCCCCTCTAACTCACATCTCTCTCAATTCAATTCAAGGGGCTTTATTGGCATAGGAAAAATATGTTAACATTGCCAAAGCATGTGAAGTAGATCATATTCAAAAGTGAAATACATTTTAAAAAATGAACAGTAAACATTACACTCAAAGAAGTTCCAAATTAATAAAGACATTACAAATGTCATATTATGTATATATACAGTGTTGTAACGATGTGCAAATAGTTAAAGTACAAAAGGGAAAATAAATAAACATAAATATGGGTTGTATTTACAATGGTGTTTGTTCTTCACTGGTTGCCCTTTTCTTGTGGCATCAGGTCACAAATCTTACTGCTGTGATGGCACACTGTGGTATTTCACCCAGTAGATATGGGAGTTTATCAAAATCGAGTTTGTTTTTGAATTCTTTGTGGATCTGTGTAATCTGAGGGAAAAATGTGTCTCTAAAATGGTCCTAAATTTGGCAGGGTTAGGAAGTGCAGCTCAGTTTCCACCTCACTTTGTGGGCAGTGTGCACATAGCCTGTCTTCTCTTGAGAGCCAGGTCTGTCTACGGCGGCCTTTCTCAATAGCAAGGCTATGCTCACTGAGTCTGTACATAGTCAAAGCTTTCCTTAAGTTTGGGTCAGTCACAGTGGTCAGGTATTCTGCCACTGTGAAGTCTCTGTTTAGGGCCAAATAGCATTCTAGTTCGCTCAATTTTCTTGTTATTTCTTTCCAATGTGTCAAACAAATATATTTTTGTTTTCTCATGATTTGGTTGGTTCTAACCAAATCATCTCTCTCTCTGCCTCCATCTCTCTCTCTCTCTCTCTCTGCATCCATCTCTCTACCCATCTCTCTCTCCACCTACATCTCTCTCTGCCTGCCTGCCGCCATCTCTCTGCCTCCATCACTCTCTCTCCCTGCCTCTCTCTCCATCTCTCTCTCTCCCAGCCTCCATCTCTCTCTCTCCCAGCCTCCATCTCTCTCTCTCCCAGCCTCCATCTCTCTCTCTCTCCCTGCCTCCATCTCTCTCTCTCTCCCTGCCTCCATCTCTCTCTCTCTCCCTGCCTCCATCTCTCTCTCTCTCCCTGCCTCCCTCTCTCTCTCTCTCTCCCTGCCTCCCTCTCTCTCTCTCTCCCTGCCTCCCTCTCTCTCTCTCTCCCTGCCTCCCTCTCTCTCTCTCCCTGTTCCTTTCTTTAAGGGAAGTTTTACCAGAGACAAACAGATACAGGTAACACCCTACAGTAGTCCTGATACTCTGGACATTGTAGAAATCTGGTTTGACTCAGAAAACTGCTGGCAGAAGATGTGTATGGTTTTGGAACCTGACGCGTGAGTGAGTGTGTGTGTGTGTGTGAGTGTGTGAGTGACTGATTGTGAGTGTGTGAGTGTGTGTGAGAGTGTATGTGCGAGTGCGTGTGTGGTGAGTGAGTGAGTGAGTGAGTGAGTGAGTGAGTGAGTGAGTGTGTGTGTGTGTGTGTGTGTGTGTGTGTGTGAGAGAGTGTGTGAGTGTGTGTGTGCGAGTGCGTGTGTTTGTGTGTGTGCGAGTGTGTGTGTGAGTGTGTGAGTGACTGATTGTGAGTGTGTGAGTGTGTGTGAGAGTGTATGTGCGAGTGCGTGTGTGAGTGTGTGTGTGTGAGTGAGTGAGTGAGTGAGTGAGTGAGTGAGTGAGTGAGTGAGTGAGTGAGTGAGTGAGTGAGTGAGTGAGTGAGTGAGTGAGTGAGTGAGTGAGTGAGTGAGTGAGTGAGTGAGTGAGTGAGTGAGTGTGTGTGTGTGTGTGTGTGTGTGTGTGTGTGTGTGAGAGAGAGTGTGTGAGTGTGTGTGTGCGAGTGCGTGTGTTTGTGTGTGTGCGAGTGTGCGAGTGAATGAGTGTGCGAGTGAGTGAGGGTGTGTGTGCGAGTGAGTGACTGAGTGAGCGAGTGAGCGAGTGAGCGAGTGAGCGAGTGAGCGAGTGAGCGAGAGTGTGTGCGTGTGCGTGTGCGTGTGCGTGTGCGTGTGTGAGTATCTCCCTAAGGAGCTGTCCATATGGAACATGATTTAGACTGTAATGCCTGGTAGCTGTGCTGGAATGGGAGAGTGCCACTTTAGCAACCAGCGGAAAATGTGGTCAGTGTGTCATTAGGCCACGATACACAGTGTGCTACCATTACCAGTAATACAATACGTAATACAGCACGATCCGTGCGTCCCTGCCAGGGTTTCAGTCAGCCAGTAATAGCTGGCCTTTGGCCGTAAAAAAAGAAGAAAAAAGCCAATAAATTAAATTGCCCCTGGCCAATTGTCCGGGAGAAGAAAAAAAACTTTGCGAAATATTACTTTGTAGCCTATTCATTGCTATAAATACCAGATGATGGAAATGCAGTTTACCAGTCTTTCTTTTCGGTCTATGGATTCATGTGCATCATTTAGTGGAATTAAATTGCCACGTGTGTATATTCGTTATGTATCTTATTTATCACACGCGCACAGCATACAGATACAGAGACTTTGAGCAGAAAATCTGTCAGACACCGTTTTTATAGGCCCAATCATTGCACAAAAAATCTAAATGCAATCATGTGTTAAAAAATTGTTTTTGAGGCTACGATTAAAAAGAGCTAATATTTGTATTTTCCAACTGGTAATTGAAGTGCGTGCGTTCCTTTCCATTCGCCATTCAAAGGCAAGGCAGGCTTCATCTCACACCACTGCAGTTAGCTGAAGGCAGTATGCAGTTTTAATACATATAGCTACTTCATTGTTTGAAACCTGAATGTTTTACTACATATTATGAGGAATGTTCTACCTTCCTTCAAAGTAGTCTGTATAAATTATTTTATACAGCCTTCCATCTGCCATTGAAACCAGTAGTCTATTATTTTATACAGCCTTCCATCTGCCATTGAAACCAGTAGTCTATTATTTTACAGACATCCATCTGCCAACTGAAACCAGTAGTCTATTTTTTACAGACTTCCATCTGCCAATGAAACCAGTAGTCTATTATTTTATACAGACTTCCATCTGCCAACTGAAACCAGTAGTCTATTATTTTACAGACTTCCATCTGCCATTGAAACCAGTAGTCTATTATTTTATACAGACTTCCATCTGCCAACTGAAACCAGTAGTCTATTATTTTACAGACTTCCATCTGCCAACTGAAACCAGTAGTCTATTATTTTACAGACTTCCATCTGCCATTGAAACCAGTAGTCTATTATTTTATACAGACTTCCATCTGCCAACTGAAACCAGTAGTCTATTATTTTACAGACTTCCATCTGCCAACTGAAACCAGTAGTCTATTATTTTACAGACTTCCATCTGCCATTGAAACCAGTAGTCTATTATTTTACAGACTTCCATCTGCCATTGAAACCAGTAGTCTATTATTTTACAGACTTCCATCTGCCAACTGAAACCAGTAGTCTATTATTTTACAGACTTCCATCTGCCAACTGAAACCAGTAGTCTATTATTTTACAGACTTCCATCTGCCAACTGAAACCAGTAGTCTATTATTTTATACAGACTTCCATCTGCCATTGAAACAGTAGTCGATTATTTTATACAAACTTCCATCTGCCATTGAAACAGTAGTCTATTATTCTATACAGACTTCCATCTGCCAACTGAAACCAGTAGTCTATTATTTTACAGACTTCCATCTGCCATTGAAACCAGTAGTCTATTATTTTACAGACTTCCATCTGCCATTGAAACCAGTAGTCTATTATTTTACAGACTTCCATCTGCCATTGAAACCAGTAGTCTATTATTTTATACAGACTTCCATCTGCCATTGAAACCAGTAGTCTATTATTTTACAGACTTCCATCTGCCAACTGAAACCAGTAGTCTATTATTTTACAGCCCTCCATCTGCCAACTGAAACCAGTAGTCTATTATTTTACAGACTTCCATCTGCCAACTGAAACCAGTAGTCTATTATTTTATACAGACTTCCATCTGCCATTGAAACAGTAGTCGATTATTTTATACAAACCTCCATCTGCCATTGAAACAGTAGTCTATTATTCTATACAGACTTCCATCTGCCAACTGAAACCAGTAGTCTATTATTTTACAGACTTCCATCTGCCATTGAAACCAGTAGTCTATTATTTTACAGACTTCCATCTGCCAACTGAAACCAGTAGTCTATTATTTTACAGACTTCCATCTGCCAACTGAAACCAGTAGTCTATTATTTTACAGACTTCCATCTGCCAACTGAAACCAGTAGTCTATTATTTTATACAGACTTCCATCTGCCATTGAAACAGTAGTCGATTATTTTATACAAACTTCCATCTGCCATTGAAACAGTAGTCTATTATTTTACAGACTTCCATCTGCCATTGAAACCAGTAGTCTATTATTTTACAGACTTCCATCTGCCATTGAAACCAGTAGTCTATTATTTTATACAGACTTCCATCTGCCATTGAAACCAGTAGTCTATTATTTTACAGACTTCCATCTGCCAACTGAAACCAGTAGTCTATTATTTTACAGACTTCCATCTGCCAACTGAAACCAGTAGTCTATTATTTTACAGACTTCCATCTGCCAACTGAAACCAGTAGTCTATTATTTTATACAGACTTCCATCTGCCATTGAAACAGTAGTCGATTATTTTATACAAACTTCCATCTGCCATTGAAACAGTAGTCTATTATTCTATACAAACTTCCATCTGCCATTGAAACAGTAGTCTATTATTCTATACAGACTTCCATCTGCCATTGAAACAGTAGTCTATTATTCTATACAGACTTCCATCTGCCATTGAAACAGTAGTCTATTATTTTATACAGACTTCCATCTGCCATTGAAACAGTAGTCTATTATTCTATACAGACTTCCATCTGCCATTGAAACCAGTAGTCTATTATTCTATACAGACTTCCATCTGCCATTGAAACCAGTAGTCTATTATTCTATACAGACTTCCATCTGCCATTGAAACAGTAATCTATTATTCTATACAGACTTCCATCTGCCAACTGAAACCAGTAGTCTATTATTTTACAGACTTCCATCTGCCAACTGAAACCAGTAGTCTATTATTTTACAGATTCCATCTGCCAACTGAAACCAGTCGTCTATTATTTTACAGACTTCCATCTGCCAACTGAAACCAGTAGTCTATTATTTTACAGACTTCCATCTGCCAACTGAAACCAGTAGTCTATTATTCTATACAGACTTCCATCTGCCATTGAAACAGTAGTCGATTATTTTATACAGACTTCCATCTGCCATTGAAACAGTAGTCGATTATTTTATACAGACTTCCATCTGCCATTGAAACAGTAGTCTATTATTCTATACAGACTTCCATCTGCCAACTGAAACCAGTAGTCTATTATTTTATACAGACTTCCATCTGCCATTGAAACAGTAGTCTATTATTCTATACAGACTTCCATCTGCCATTGAAACAGTAGTCTATTATTCTATACAGACTTCCATCTGCCAACTGAAACCAGTAGTCTATTATTCTATACAGACTTCCATCTGCCATTGAAACAGTAGTCTATTATTCTATACAGACGTCCATCTGCCATTGAAACAGTAGTCTATTATTCTATACAGACTTCCATCTGCCATTGAAACAGTAGTCTATTATTCTATACAGACTTCCATCTGCCATTGAAACAGTAATCTATTATTCTATACAGACTTCCATCTGCCAACTGAAACCAGTAGTCTATTATTCTATACAGACTTCCATCTGCCATTGAAACAGTAGTCTATTATTCTATACAGACTTCCATCTGCCATTGAAACAGTAGTCTATTATTTTATACAGACTTCCATCTGCCAACTGAAACCAGTAGTCTATTATTTTACAGACTTCCATCTGCCAACTGAAACCAGTAGTCTATTTATTTATACAGACTTCCATCTGCCATTGAAACAGTAGTCGATTATTTTATACAGACTTCCATCTGCCATTGAAACAGTAGTCTATTATTCTATACAGACTTCCATCTGCCAACTGAAACCAGTAGTCTATTATTTTATACAGACTTCCATCTGCCATTGAAACAGTAGTCTATTATTTTATACAGACTTCCATCTGCCATTGAAACAGTAGTCTATTATTCTATACAGACTTCCATCTGCCATTGAAACCAGTAGTCTATTATTCTATACAGACTTCCATCTGCCATTGAAACCAGTAGTCTATTATTCTATACAGACTTCCATCTGCCATTGAAACAGTAATCTATTATTCTATACAGACTTCCATCTGCCAACTGAAACCAGTAGTCTATTATTTTACAGACTTCCATCTGCCAACTGAAACCAGTAGTCTATTATTTTACAGATTCCATCTGCCAACTGAAACCAGTCGTCTATTATTTTACAGACTTCCATCTGCCAACTGAAACCAGTAGTCTATTATTTTACAGACTTCCATCTGCCAACTGAAACCAGTAGTCTATTATTCTATACAGACTTCCATCTGCCATTGAAACAGTAGTCGATTATTTTATACAGACTTCCATCTGCCATTGAAACAGTAGTCGATTATTTTATACAGACTTCCATCTGCCATTGAAACAGTAGTCTATTATTCTATACAGACTTCCATCTGCCAACTGAAACCAGTAGTCTATTATTTTATACAGACTTCCATCTGCCATTGAAACAGTAGTCTATTATTCTATACAGACTTCCATCTGCCATTGAAACAGTAGTCTATTATTCTATACAGACTTCCATCTGCCAACTGAAACCAGTAGTCTATTATTCTATACAGACTTCCATCTGCCATTGAAACAGTAGTCTATTATTCTATACAGACGTCCATCTGCCATTGAAACAGTAGTCTATTATTCTATACAGACTTCCATCTGCCATTGAAACAGTAGTCTATTATTCTATACAGACTTCCATCTGCCATTGAAACAGTAATCTATTATTCTATACAGACTTCCATCTGCCAACTGAAACCAGTAGTCTATTATTCTATACAGACTTCCAGCTGCCATTGAAACAGTAGTCTATTATTCTATACAGACTTCCATCTGCCATTGAAACAGTAGTCTATTATTTTATACAGACTTCCATCTGCCAACTGAAACCAGTAGTCTATTATTTTACAGACTTCCATCTGCCAACTGAAACCAGTAGTCTATTTATTTATACAGACTTCCATCTGCCATTGAAACAGTAGTCGATTATTTTATACAGACTTCCATCTGCCATTGAAACAGTAGTCTATTATTCTATACAGACTTCCATCTGCCAACTGAAACCAGTAGTCTATTATTTTATACAGACTTCCATCTGCCATTGAAACAGTAGTCTATTATTCTATACAGACGTCCATCTGCCAACTGAAACCAGTAGTCTATTATTTTATACAGACTTCCATCTGCCATTGAAACAGTAGTCTATTATTCTATACAGGCTTCCATCTGCCAACTGAAACCAGTAGTCTATTATTCTATACAGACTTCCATATGCCATTGAAACCGTAATCTATTATTCTATACAGACTTCCATCTGCCATTGAAACAGTCATCTATTATTCTATACAGACTTCCATCTGCCATTGAAACAGTAATCTATTATTCTATACAGACTTCCATCTGCCATTGAAACAGTAATCTATTATTCTATATAGACTTCCATCTGCCATTGAAACAGTAGTCTATTATTCTATACAGACTTCCATCTGCCATTGAAACAGTAATCTATTATTCTATACAGACTTCCATCTGCCATTGAAACAGTAGTCTATTATTCTATACAGACTTCCATCTGCCAACTGAAACCAGTAGTCTGTTTTTCTCATGTTCTATTGGTTTTCACCTTTCTTTCATTGTCCGATAAAATGCAAACTGGTTTGTTCTAAAGGTAACTTTAATATCCTGAAACTGTACATTTATATTCATATGAGAGGAATAAACGTTCATGTTTGATATGCTAATGTTACTTGTTAGCATAGTTAGCTGCGTTATTGTCTTGCAAGCTACATTTTGCTAACAGGAAAATAAACCCTTTAATTGTCTGTAGATACTTGTGAATTCTTGCGTTATTCAAGACTCTAATATGTTTTAAATGAAAAGTTGCTGAAATGTTTTAATAGTTTGTAAGCTTATTGACTAGTGGCTACTGTGATACTGGTATTTACGGTCAATTTAGAGATGCAGATCAGAAATGTCACGTTGCCAGCCACAACGAAAGATAAGGCAACAATGTCATGTAAATTGAAAAGATAATGTACATATTATTAAGTTGAAATGTTGTTGTGCTGCTTCTCCTAAATGTTTGTCAATAAGAATAAGACATTCTTACTATTTCATGCAATAAATTATACAGTTCGTGTATTCATACTGAAATTCTATGTTCCACAGTGTATTTTCTACACTATATCAAAGTATTTTCCATAGTGTTTTGTCTTGGATTTAGATTACATTTAGATTCTTCTCCACGCCATAATGAGTTGCTCTATAATGGGTTTAAATAGGAGGATAAACACGATTAGTGCTCTCTCAGTAATGCATGAGAAATCAATCATAATGTTGAGCTCTGGATCGAATGTGAATCAATACAGTAAGGGAGAGATACGACTAACAACTGAAGGGTGTACAGAAGGGGTTGTATATATGTGTGTGTGTGTGTGTGTGTGTGTGTGTGTGTGTGTGTGTGTGTGTGTGTGTTACAATAGAGAGAAAACGACGGAGCAGTCAACAGAATGGAATTATAATGACTTCTCTATAACGGACTGCTGCTGCACTCAAAGAATGCTGTAATAATAATCATCTCTGTCTGCTCTTTCCATCACAATGCAACTGAACTCCCTGCTGAGAGAGAGATGGAGAAAGACAGACAGACAGACAGACAGACAGACTGAGACAGACAACGAAAGACAAGCGATGATAACAGACAGTGAGAATCTGAGGAAGGAATGAAAGGAACAGCTTCATAGAAAACTGCACTTATTGTTTCCCAAATATAAACAGTTCTGCCTAAACAGTGCATTTGGAAACTATTCAGACCCCTTGACTTTTTCCACATTTTGTTACGTTACAGCCTTATTCTAAAAATGATAAAATTATTTTGTTCCATCAATCTACACACAATACCCCATAATGAAACACAAAAACGGATTTTTAGAATATTTAGCAAATTTATGACAAATAAAAACAGAAATACCTTATTTACCCTTTGCTACGAGACTCAAAACTGAGCTCAGGTGCACCCTGTTTCCATTGGTCATCCTTGAGATGTTTCTAAAAGTTGATTGGAGTCCACCTGTGGTAAATTCAATTGATTGGACATGATTTGGAAAGGCACAAACCTGTCTATATAAGATCCCACAGTTGACAGTGCATGTCAGAGGAAAAACCAAGCCACGAGGTCGAAGGAATTGTCCGTAGAGCTCCGAGACAGAATTGTGTCGAGGCACAGATCTGGGGAAGGGTAACAAAACATTTCTGCAGCATTGAAGGTCCCCAAGAACAGAGTGGGCTTCAGCATTCTTAAATGGAAGAAGTTTGGAACCAACAAACCTCTTCCTAGAGCTGGCAATTGGGGAAGAAAGGCCTTGGTCAGGGAGGTGACAAAGAACCTGATGGTCACTCTGACAGAGCTCCAGAGTTCCTCTATGGAGACGGTAGAACCTTCCAGAAGGACAACCATCTCTGCTGCACTCCACCAATCAGGCCTTTATGGTAGAGTGGGCTGATGGAAGCCACTCCTCAGTCAAAGGCACAAGACAGCCCACTCTCTGACCATGAGAAACAAGATTATCTGGTCTGATGAAACCAAGATTGAATTCTTTGCCCTTAATGCCAAGCGTCACGTCTGGAGGAAACCCTATGGTGAAGAATGGTGGTAACAGCATCATGCTGTGAATATGTTTTTCAGCGACAGGGACTGGGAGACTCGTCAGGATCGAGGGAAAGATGAATGGAGCAAAGAACAGAGAGATCCTTGATGAAAACCTGCTCCAGAGAGCTCAGGACCTCAGACTGGGGAGAAGGTTCACCTTCCAACAGGACAATGACCCTAAGCACAGCCAAGACAATGCAGGAGCGGCTTAGGGACAATTCTCTGAATGTCCTTGGGTGGCCCAGCCAGAGCCCGGATTTGAACTCGATTGAACATCTCTGGAGAGACCTGAAAATAGCTGTGCAGCAACGCTCCACATCCAGCGACGCTCCACATTCAACGAAGTACTGAGTAAAGAGCGTGAATACTTCCATTTTTTATTTTATTTTTATACATTTGCAAACATTTCTAAAAATCTGTTTTGCTTTGTCATTATGGGGTATTGTGATGTCATTATGGGGTATTGTGATGTCATTATGGGGTATTGTGATGTCATTATGGGGTATTGTGATGTCATTATGGGGTATTGTGTGTAGATTGATGAGAGATAAAAACAATTGAATCCATTTTAGAATAAGGCTGTAACGTAACAAAGTGTGGAAAAAGTCAAGGGGTCTGAATATTTTCCATATGCACTATGTGTTTCCTATATTTTTCCTTACAGACACAAAAATACCAAGTTAGAAAGATAAATGAGCTAATATCACAGGATCAATAGATGGTTATGACAAATATGACCACGTTGTCCACCTTGGTGTTTTACAATTCCTCAAATGAAATTGACCAGAGTGTAATTTAGCCATTTCAGCCTCCCTATCACACACACACACGCACACAGACTTATTCGTTTAGCCACCCTATCACACACTGAACACGTCAATGTCAAACTGTCCCATGATGGGAAATTGATTTCATGCTTGGATAACTATCATATAGTGAGAGGGGAGAGAGATGGAGAGCTACAGAGAGAGAGACAGAGACAGAAACAGAGACAGAAACAGAGACAGACAGAGACAGAGAGAGAAACAGAGAGAGACAGAGAGACAGAGAGAGAAACAGAGACAGAGAGACAGAGACAGAGAGAGAAACAGAGAGAGACAGAGAGACAGAGACAGAGACAGAGACAGAGACAGAGACAGAGAGATAAATGCTTGGTTTGATAACTGTCGCCTAAACCATGACCAACCTCTTTCTCTCTCTCTCTCCATCTTTCTATCCTCTTCATGTGTCTGTTCCATTCCCCATCACACACCCAGATCATCATCAGCCAAAGACAAGCAACAGAAATGAAAAACAAACAGAACAGAAAACAGGGGGATGACTAGTAGGGAGGGAAGGAAGGGTAGGGGGTGAAGGAAGGGTAGGGAGGGAAGGGTAGGAAGGGAAGGAAGGGTAGGGGGTGAAGGAAGGGTAGGGGGTGAAGGAAGGGTAGGGGGTGAAGGAAGGGTAGGGGGTGAAGGAAGGAAGGAAGGAAGGAAGGGTAGGGGGTGAAGGAAGGAAGGGTAGGGAGGGAAGGAAGGGTAGGGAGGGAAGGAAGGGTAGGGAGGGAAGGAAGGGTAGGGAGGGAAGGAAGGGTAGGGGGTGAAGGAAGGGTAGGGGGTGAAGGAAGGGTAGGGGGTGAAAGAAGGGTAGGGGGTGAAAGAAGGGTAGGGGGTGAAGGAAGGGTAGGGAGGGAAGGAAGGGTAGGGAGGGAAGGAAGGGAGGGAAGGAAGGGTAGGGAGGGAAGGAAGGAAGGGTAGGGAGGGAAGGAAGGAAGGGTAGGGGGTGAAGGAAGGGTAGGGAGGGAAGGAAGGGTAGGGTAGGGAGGGAAGGAAGGGTAGGGAGGGAAGGAAGGAAGGGTAGGGGGGGAAGGAAGGAAGGGTAGGGGGTGAAGGAAGGGTAGGGGGTGAAGGAAGGGTAGGGAGGGAAGGAAGGGTAGGGAGGGAAGGAAGGGTAGGGAGGGAAGGAAGGGTAGGGGGTGAAGGAAGGGTAGGGAGGGAAGGAAGGGTAGGGGGTGAAGGAAGGGTAGGGAGGGAAGGAAGGGTAGGGAGGGAAGGAAGGGTAGGGAGGGAAGGAAGGGTAGGGGGTGAAGGAAGGGTAGGGAGGGAAGGAAGGGTAGGGAGGGAAGGAAGGGTAGGGGGTGAAGGAAGGGTAGGGAGGGAAGGAAGGGAAGGGAAGGAAGGGTAGGGGGTGAAGGAAGGAAGGGAAGGAAGGAAGGGTAGGGAGGGAAGGAAGGGTAGGGGGTGAAGGAAGGGTAGGGGGTGAAGGAAGGGTAGGGGGTGAAGGAAGGGTAGGGAGGGAAGGAAGGGAAGGAAGGAAGGAAGGGTAGGGAGGGAAGGAAGGGTAGGGGATGAAGGAAGGGTAGGGGGTGAAGGAAGGGTAGGGTGTGAAGGAAGGAAGGGTAGGGTGTGAAGGAAGGGTAGGGGGTGAAGGAAGGGTAGGGGGTGAAGGAAGGGTAGGGAGGGAAGGAAGGGTAGGGAGGGAAGGAAGGGGTGACAGTGAAACAATAGCAGGTCTTTAGAAAGCTGTGTCCATCGATGCTACTGGAAACACAGTGGATAGAACCACAGAGAGGGAGGGCATGGTCACACAATACTGCTCTACTGTACTGGCATCACCTGTCTCTGTTTGGTCCAGGTCAGACCTGGGTCAAATACGTCCATGTCTAACTATTTTTGCTTGAGTTTGCCTTTTGCACTTTTGAGACTATCCCATTGGCTCCATTTTGAGATGAAAGGAGAGGAGAGGAGAGGAGAGGAGAGCTCAGGTTAGGGCGAGAGTGAGAGAGAGAGAGAGAGAGGGGGGGGGGGGAAACAGAGAGATGGAGAAACAAACATATGACATCATGACTTAGGGGGAAAATAACCCCCCCCTCTCTCTCTCTGCCTGAACCTTCTCTCTTGTCTTTGTAATGGGGGTTTCCCATTGGTTGAGGCTCCCTAGTGAGGCTGAGAATAACCACCAATCAGAGGGAGGGGGCCCTTTCACATGGTTACCACAGCAACCCCTCAACTGAAAACACACAAGTGAAAGTAGAGGGGGATATCATAAAACCCCATTTGAAACAATCCTCGACTAAGTAGCTTATACAAACGCTTTCTATGGTGGCAGTGAACTACTGTATGTGATGTGCTGGAGCAGGTATTCACTTAAACTTCTAAGAAGATGAGAGCACAGCCACAAAGCATTGGCCCTACCTACAGCATGTGTTCAAAAACATACTGTTGTCATGACACAATGCATCACACTGTAGGTACAGATTGTACAGAGAAATGCTTTACATCTCCTTAGTGTGTATAACAACTATATCAAATCCAATAAAATGTTATTGGTCACATACATGTGATTAGCAGATGTTATTGCAGGTGTAGCGAAATGCTTGTGCTTCTAGCTCCGACAGTGCAGTAATATCTAACAAATTACACAACATATACCCAATACACACAAATAATGTCAATGTAGGAATGAATTAAGACTATATACATATGGAGGAGTGATGTCAGAGCGGAACGGACTAAGATACAGTAGAATATTATAGAGTACAGTAGAATATTATAGAATACAGTATAAACATATGAGATGAGTAATGCAAGATATGTAAACATTATTAAAGTGACTAGTGTTCCATTCCCTAAAGTGGCCAGTGATTTCTAGTCTATGCCTATAGGCAGCAGCCTCTAATGTGCTCGTGATGGCTGTTTAACAGTCTGATGGCCTTGAGATATAAGCTGTTTTTCAGTCTCTCGGTTCCAGCTTTGATGCACCTGTACTGACCTCGCCTTTTGGATGATAGCGGAGTGAACAGGCAGTGGCTCGGGTGGTTGATATCCTTGAGGATCTTTTTGGCCTTCCTGTGACATCGGGTGCTGTAGGTGTCCTGGAGGGTGGGTAGTTTGCTCCCGGTAATGTGTTGGGCAGACCGCACCACCCTCTGGAGAGCCTTGCGGTTGCGTGCGGTGCAGTTGCCGAACCAGGCAGTGTACAGCCCGACAGGATGCTTTCAATTGGCATCTGTAAAATTTTGTGAGGGTTTTAGGTGACAAGCCAAATTCCTTTAGCCTCTTCAACCTCAGGAGGCTATTTTGCGCCTTATTCACCACTCTGTCTGTGTGGGTGGTCCATTTCAGTTAGTCAGTGATGTGTATGTCAAGGAACGTGAAGCTTTCCACCTTCTCCACTGCGGTCCCGTCGATGTAGATAGGGGGGTGCACCTTCTGCTGTTTCCTGAAGTCCACGATCATCTCCTTTGTTTTGTTGACGTTGAGTGAGAGGTTGTTTTCCAGGCACCCCACTCCCAGAGTCCTCTCCTCCCTGTAGGCTGTCTCGACGTTGTTGGTAATCAAACCTGCTACTGTTGTGCCGTCTGCAAACTTGATGATTGAGTTGGAGGTGTGCTTGGCCACATAGTCATCAGTGAACAGGGCGTAAAGGAGGGGGTTGAGCACACACCCTTGTTGGGCCCCAGTGTTGAGGATCAGCAGAGTGAAGGTCTCCCGGGTGGCACAGTGGTCTAGGGCACTGCATCGCAGTGCTAGCTGCGCCACCAGAGTCTCCGGGTTCACGCCCAGGCTGGGCTGGGTTCGCGCCCAGGCTCTGTCGCAGCCGGCCGCAACCGGGAGATCCGTGGGGCGACGCACAATTGGCATAGCGTCGTCCGGGTTAGGGAGGGTTTGGCCGGTAGGGAGGGTTTGGCCGGTAGGGATATCCTTGTCTCAGTATGTAAAAAATGTAATAAAATGTATGCACTCTACTGTAAGTCGCTCTGGATAAGTGCGTCTGCTCTTGGCCGGTAGGGATATCCTTGTCTCAGTATGTAAAAATGTAATAAAATGTATGCACTCTACTGTAAGTCGCTCTGGATAAGAGCGTCTGCTAAATGACTAAAATGTAAAATGTAAAAAAAATGAAGGTGATGTTTCCTACCTTCACCACCTGGGGGCGGCCTGTCAGGAAGTCCAGGACCCAGTTGCAAAGGGCGGGGTTCAGACCCAGGGCCTCAAGCTTAATGATGAGCTTGGAGGGTACTATGGTGTTGAAGGCTGAGCTATAGTCAATAAACATCATACTTACATAGGTATTCCTCTTGTCCAGATGGGATAGGGCAGTGCGCAGAGTGATGGCGATTGCATCGTCTGTTGATTTGTTTGGGCGGTAAGCAAATTGAAGTAGGTCTATGGTGACAGGTAAGGTGGAGGTGATATGATCCTTGACTAGTCTCTCAAAGCACTTCATGATGACAGAAGTGAGTTCTACAGGCCGGTAGTCATTTAGTTCAGTTACCTTTTGCCTTCTTGGATACAGGAAAAATGGTGGCCATCTTGAAGCATGTGGGGACAGCAGACTGGGAGAGATTGAATATGCCCGTAACCACAGCAGCCAGCTGGTCTGCGCATGCTCTGAGGACGTGGCTAGAGATGCCATCTGGGCCAGCAGCCTTGTGAAGGTTAACACGTTTAAATGTTTTACTCACATCGGCCACAGAGAAGGAGAGCCCACAGTTCTTGGTAGCGGGCCGCGTTGGTGGCACTGTGTTATCCTCAAAGCGTGCGAAGAAGGTGTTTAGCCTGTCCGGAAGCAAGACGTTGGTCTCGGCGACGTGGCTGGTTTTCCTTTTTGTAGTCCGTGATTGTCTGTAGTCCCTGCCACATGCGTCTCGTGTCTGAGCCGTTGAATTGCGACTCCACTTTATCTCTATACTGACGTTTAGCTTGTTTGATTGCCTTGCAGAGTGAAAAACTACACTGTTTATATTCTGCCATATTACCAGTCACCTTGCCATGGTTAAGTGAAGTGAAATGAAAAAAATTACTTGTTTTAAAATAAAAAATAAATAAAAAAGGAAAAGTGGTGCGTGCATATGTATTCACCCCCTTTGCTGTGAAGTCCCTAAATAAAATCTGGTGCAACCAATTACCTCCAGAAGTCACATAATTAGTTAGATAAAGTCCACCTATGTGCAATCTAAGTGTCACATGATCTGTCACATGATCTCAGGATATATAGACCTGTTCTGAAAGGCCCCAGAGTCTGCAACACAACTAAGCAAGTGGCACCATGAAGACAAAGGAGCTCCCCAAACAGGTCAGGGACAAAGTTGTGGAGAAGTACAGATTAGGGTTGGGTTATAAAAAAATATCAGAAACTTTGAACATCCCACGGAGCATCATTAAGGAGCTGCAAAGCTCCACAGCGGAGATTGGGGTATCTGTCCATAGGACCACATTAAGCCGTACACTCCACAGAGCTGTTTTTTTACGGAAGAGTGGCCAGAACAAAGCCATTGCTTAATAACCTTTTGTCAATAGGGGGAGCTGTTAGCATTATTTTTTTTTTTACATTTCCAAATTAAACTGCCTCGTGCTAAATTCTTGATCGTACAATATGCATATTATTGTTATTATTGGATAGAAAACAGTCTATAGTTTCTATAGGAGTTGAAATTTTGTCTCTGAGTGGTACAGAACAATTTTTACAGCACTTTTCATGACAGGGTTCAGATTTCAGAAATTTTTACCTCTGATCTGGGGTCTGTTTATAAGGCCACAGTGAATGCTATGAAGAAACCGACACTACCTACGTCTTCCTCTGGGTGTCTGTACGTCATCACGTTTTCAATGAACTCGATGGGACGTTCACAGCCATTATAAATGACAAAAATGTACAGAGACCCCTCTTTCTCAACGTGCGCCTCAAGCGTGAAGGCCATCGGACCTGTCTCGTTCCAAATCGTTTTCTAACCAGCTATATTTCTCCGGTCATGTTTTCAGTCGTTATAGTTGTTAAAAACATCATAATGTAGTTAATTTGAAACGTTTTATAGCAATTTATATCCGTTTAGTGCGATTCTGAGGAATTTATTTGTCGTGCACTTTCTAGCTTTGGGAACGTTTCGCGGTCTCGGTCGTTGTTAGTGGACATTTCGAAGGACAGAGGACATCTATCGACCAAAAGACGTTTATAACATAGAAAGGATACATTGCCCAAGAATATGATGGAAGATCAGCTCAAAGTAAGCAATATTTAATATGATAAACCGTGTTTCTGTCGAAATATTTTAAACGCATTTTTCGCCATTTTGTTTTGTATAGCTTCACTTGGCCAACCCTGTATTGAAAAGTAAGGATAATTTTAAAAATGTAAATCAGCGGTTGCATTAAGAACTAATTTGTCTTTCGATTCCTGTCAACCCTGTATTTTTTAGTCAAGTATATGATTAGCTTTTAATTAAACTAGATCACTCTGATAGATGACGTCAGACATATTGAGGCTTGATTTCCTAGTATTTTCATTGTGTAACCACGGTTTTGTATGGCTAAATATGCACCTTTTCGAACAAACTGTATATGTATGTTGTAAAATGATGTTACAGGAGTGTCATCGGAAGAATTCTGAGAAGGTTAGTGAAAAAATTAATATCTTTTGGCGGTGATTACGTTATAGCGCTCTTTGGCTGGAATCGATGCTCTGGTAACGTTTTCACATGTAGTATGCTAACTTATCGATTTATTGTGTTTTCGCTGTAAAACGCTTAGAAAATCTGAAATATTGTCTGGAATCACAAGATCTGGGTCTTTCCATTGCTATGCTTTGTCTATTCTTATGAAATGTTTTATGATGAGTAAATTGGTCATACACGTTGCTCTATCTAGTAATTCTAGTGGATTTGTGATGGTCGGTGCAATTGTAAACTGTGATTTCTACCTGAAATATGCACTTTTTTCTAACAAAAACTATCCTATACCATGAATATGTTATCAGACTGTCATCTGATGGTTTTTTTTATAGGTTATTGGCTATCAATATCTTAGTTGAGCCGAATTGGTGATAGCACCTGAAGGAGTAAGAAACTGATGGAGTTAGAATAGTGGTGTATTTTGCTAACGTGTTTAGCTAATAGATTTACATATTTTGTCTTCCCTGTAAAACATTTTAAAAATCTGAAATGGTGGCTTTATTCACAAGATCTGTATCTTTCATCTGGTGTCTTGGACTTGTGATTTAATGATATTTAGATGCTACTATCTACTTCTGAAGCTATGCTATCTATGCTAATCAGTGTGTGGGGGGTGGGGGGTGCTCCCGGATCCGGGTTTCTGAGGCAGTAAAAGTTAAAGAAAAAAGTAAGCAAACATGTTTGGTGTTCGCCAAAAGGCATGTCGGAGACTCCCCAAACATATGGAAGAAGGTAGTCTGGTCAGATCAGACTAAAATGTAGCTTTTTGGCCATCAAGGAAAACGCTATGTCTGGCACAAGCACAACAACTCTCATCACCCCGAGAATACCATCCCCACAGTGAAGCATCGTGGTGGCAGCATCATGCTGTGGGGATGTTTTTCATCGGCAGGGACTGGGAAACTGGTCAGAATTGAAGGAATAATGGATGGCGCTAAATACAGGGAAATTCTTGACAGAAACCTGTTTCAGTCTTCCAGAGATTTAAGACTGGGATGGAGGTTCACCTTCCAGCAGGACAATGACCCTAAGCATACTGCTAAAGCAATAGTCGAGTGGTTTAAGGGGAAATATTTAGATGTCTTGCAATGGCCGAGTCAAAGCCCAGACCTCAATCCAATTGAGAATTTGTGGTATGACTTAAAGATTGCTGTACACCAGCGGAACCCATCCAATTTGAAGGACCTGGAGCAGTTTTGCCTTGAAGAATGGGCAAAAATCCCAGTGGCTAGATGTGCCAAGCTTACAGAGACATACCCCAAGATACTTGCAGCTGTAATTGCTGCAAAAGGTGTCTCTACAAAGTATTGGCTTTGGGGGGGGGAATAGTTATGCATACTCAAGTTCTGTTTTTTGTCTTATTTCTTGTTTGTTTAACATTAACACATATTTTGCATCTTCAAAGTGGTAGGTATGTTGTGTAAATCAAATAATACAAACCCCCAAAAAATCTAATTTAATTCCAGGTTGTAAGGCAACAAAATAAGAAAAATGCCAAGGGGGATGAATACTTATGCAAGCCACTGTATGTATTCCTGTCTGTGCGATGTACTGAGAATCCTGCTTTACGGACTCTGACAGAGTCCGTAAAGTGCCTCTCCTCCGCCGGTGATGTTTTGGGTCGGCCTCTGGAATAAGTTCAATTGCTCTGGGGAGAGTGAACAAAGGACCTGCTCCAGGGAAGTCGTATTCCTGGTCGTTCTGGTGAGTTACCGCCGCTTTAATATCCAACAGTTCTTTCCGGCTGTATGTAATGACATAAAACATTATCTGAGCTAATAATGTTTAAAAAAAATACATAAAAAATAAAAATACTGCAGTCTCCTAAGAGCTAGTCGCGATGCTGCCATCTCTGTCGGCGCCAACTTCAATGCATTCAATATCCTACACACCTCTTAGCAGGAGCCCACGCCCTCCTACACACCTCTTAGCAGGAGCCCACGCCCTCCTACACACCTCTTAGCAGGAGCCCACGCCCTCCTACACACCTCTTAGCAGGAGCCCACGCCCTCCTACACACCTCTTAGCAGGAGCCCACGCCCTCCTACACACCCCTTAGCAGGAGCCCACGCCCTCCTACACACCTCTTAGCAGGAGCCCACGCCCTCCTACACACCTCTTAGCAGGAGCCCACGCCCTCCTACACACCTCTTAGCAGGAGCCCACGCCCTCCTACACACCTCTTAGCAGGAGCCCACGCCCTCCTACACACCTCTTAGCAGGAGCCCACGCCCTCCTACACACCTCTTAGCAGGAGCCCACGCCCTCCTACACACCCCTTAGCAGGCGCCCACGCCCTCCTACACACCCCTTAGCAGGAACCCACGCCCTCCTACACACCTCTTAGCAGGAGCCCACGCCCTCCTACACACCCCTTAGCAGGCGCCCACGCCCTCCTACACACCCCTTAGCAGGAACCCACGCCCTCCTACACACCTCTTAGCAGGAGCCCACGCCCTCCTACACACCTCTTAGCAGGAGCCCACGCCCTCCTACACACCTCTTAGCAGGAGCCCACGCCCTCCTACACACCTCTTAGCAGGAGCCCACGCCCTCCTACACACCTCTTAGCAGGAGCCCACGCTCTCCTACACACCTCTTAGCAGGAGCCCACGCCCTCCTACACGGTTCTTCTAATCCTTCGTCTGGATCATTATTGGCGTGTGTGTGTGTGTGTGTGTGTGTGTGTCCACAGGGAATTGACGTCACAGTCTGAGTCCCAGCCTGTAAGAGCCTTAACATTCAGGAGTGACCTACTACTGCAGGAAGAGGTGCAGACAGACACATTTCTAATAAGCAGTGAAGGTAGCCAAGCGTGTCCTTACCTGTGCAGGTGAAACACTTGACGTGGAAGTGTGTGTCCTGAACGCGCACCACCTCTCCCTTACACACCTCCCGACAACGCTGACACCGGATAGGTCCAGAGCTCCGCTCACTGCCCAAAGAGCCCTGCTGATAGGCTGTAGAGAGAGAGAGAGCACAGCTGACCTCATCCAATCACAACAGTCAATATGTGTCCCCCAGATGGCCCCCTATTCAGTACTATTTAACATGGCCCATAGGGCTCTGCTCTATGTAGGGAATAGGGGGCAATCTGGGACGCAACCAACCATACAAACCAGTCAGTATATATACTCTGTACTATACTGCAGTCGGCAAGAGCCTTGTGTTCACAGACTGCCATTGTATGCAGTAAACTATAAATAGACTGTTAACCTTTCTAGGACACGCGTTCCCGCTAGCGGAACCCCTGACAACATCCCGCTGAAAAGGCAGCGCGGGAAATTCTAAAATAGTTTTCTGAAATATGTAACTTTCACACATTAACAAGTCCAATACAGTAAATGAAAGATAAACATCTCGTTAATGTATAGTGTACGTTGAGGAGAAGGATTTACATAATCAAATCACTGTGTTCTGCTAACACTTGTTATGAAGCTGTGAAGTCTGTCACCTCTACAAGCTCTCTCTCTCCCTCCACCTCCTCATCGACTCTCTCTACCCGTCTATCGTGCCCTGTATGCATACTTGTGAGTGTGTTTGTTTGTGGATTTGACATATTGCTCACTCCCACATTCTATAATAGGTGATTGTTTCCTTCACAATGCTGGCAACACAGTTGACCAATCTCAGTATTTCTGGCCAGGCACACCCTAACAGGGAGAGAACACAACACAAATGGGAAACTCTAACACTAAGACTAGTGTGTTGTATTAACACAGGATGCAGGGGGAACGGTGTACGTCTACCACTATATTATGTTACAATTAGGTCTGAGGAATCCAAACAAAACTCTACAGGTTTCCACAGATATGCCAATGAAAAAGTGGGTACTAGACACGTGTGTGTGTGTGTGTGTGTGTGTGTGTGTGTGTGTGTGTGTGTGTGTGTGTGTGTGTGTGTGTGTGTGTGTGTGTGTGTGTGTGTGTGTGTGTGTCTGTGAGTATAGATTAACCCAGTTCTCTGTGCCACAGGGGAAGTAGTGTGTGCCAGGTAGAGTAATCCTCTAGGCTTCTGTCCTCTGGAGAGGAGAGGAGACGGGAGAGGAGAGGAGACGGGAGGGGTGAGGGGAGAGGAGAGGGGTGAGGGTAGAGAGAAGAGGAGAGGAGACGGGGGAGGAGGGGTGAGGGGAGAGAGAAGAGGGGGGGAGACGGTGGAGAGGAGACGGGAGGGGTGAGGGGAGAGAAGAGGGGTGAGGGGAGAGAGAAGAGGAGACGGGGGAGAGGAGAGGAGACGGGAGGGGTGAGGGGAGAGAGAAGAGGAGAGGAGACGGAGAGGAGAGGAGACAGGGGAGAGGAGAGGAGACGGGGGAGAGGGGTATCATGGGAGCTAGCCACTAGCCAGGGCATAGAGAGGAGGAGAGGAGGATAATGCCTTTTACCTGTCTTCCATCCTGAGGACATCAACAGCACAGAGAGGGAAAGTACACACCACAGGATTACCCAGATTAAAGGACAATTCCACTCAAAAGCCACTGTTGATACAGTCCTTAAATGTTTTCCATGTCAGCAATCAAGTTAAGTTATAGAACTTTTAAAATACAGAAAGTATCAAAGTATGATGCAGTATGATGTGTTTTTGCACATACTACCATAATGGTTCTCTACAAGCACATGCAAAACACATGAAGATAAACCTGAAATAATATGGTGATTATTAACACAGCCAAATAGTTCTGTAATGTTGTCTAGGGACATCATAATGCCTATTAGCTGAAAGAGCCAAGGCCAATCACTCTCTCTCTTTTTTTATTTAACTAGGCAATTTAGTTCAAATTCTTATTTACAATGACGGTCTACACTGGCCAAACCCGGACGGCGCTGGGCCAATTGTGTGCCGCCCTATGGGACTCCTGGTTGTGATTCTGCTGCTATTTCTGTGCCGACCTCAACACCTGCTGAGAGCTCACACACAAGGGATTGTGGGACATTGGAGGTGACAGGTCCCTCGCACTCTCTCGCTCTACTCTCTCTCTCCCCACTGAGATAAAGAGAACAGAAGAGAGGGAGGGGAGGAGGAGAAGAGAGGGACGAAGAGAACTGAAGAGAGGGAGGGGAGGAGGAGAAGAGAGGGACGAAGAGAACAGAAGAGATGGAGGGGAGGAGGAGAAGAGAGGGACGAAGAGAACAGAAGAGATGGAGGGAGAACATGAGAAGAGAAGGACGAAGAGAACAGAAGAGATGGAGGAGGAGGAGAAGAGAGAGGGATGAAGAGAACAGAAAATAGGGAGGGGGGGAGGAGAAGAGACACTCACCTCAGCTAAATCCAAAGCAGGTGGTTATTAGCTGTAGTAAGTCAGTGACCAGTACAGTCTCTCAACATAGTCTCTCTCTCTCTCTACCCCCTCCATCTTCCCCTCTCTCTCACCCCCTCTCTTTCTCCAGACCTTGGGGAGGACATATCCATCAGAGAGTGATGTAGGGTTCAGTGTAGGGTTGCAAAGGGTCGGAAACTTTCCGGTAAATTTCCAGAAATTTTCCATGGGAAGTTAAGCCCTGGAATTTGGGGAATATCAAAAAGTTAAAAAAAAGTTAACTTATAACAGTGAAACTTTTTTGTGGGATCCACATAAGGCAATTCTAGGTCTTGTGGCATATTTTGGTTAAAACTATCCCCAAATCAATGGAATTGCAACCCTCTGCATGCAGAGTGCATTCTTCCATCACATGTACAGCTGATTCTCAAGATCTTGCACACTAATGAGATGCTATTGAGCCCACACTACTACACTGTCTGAGCCGAGGACTACATGCTTTCTGGTAAGTTTTGATTACAATACTGGGTGAGGTGAATATGTTTTACATGACATACATGATTTTTTGTTAACTAGTAAATAGTAGCCTACAGCAAAGTGTTTAAATAATTTCTGCTAGTTAGTTTTTGCTATCATGTGGGTTTTAGCTTGCTTGAGCCTGCTAACTGAGGAGTGTTAATTCACCTGTTTCCATACATGTTTCATTTTAAAACATTTATCTTACAAAGGAGTTGTTTAATCTAATTGCTTAACTATTTATCTGTACATGGTATTGTATTTGTTGTTTTTTTACTCATGTTTTTCTCATCTTTACAGGGAAATGCCATGGGCACTATCTGATGTGTGGAGACATTTCACTGCAGTTAATGTATCAAATCAACTCCAATTTTAATTTGTCACCGACACATGGTTAGTAGATGTTAATGCGAGTGTAGCGAAATGCTTGTGCTTCTAGTTCCGACCATGCAGTAATATCTAACAAGTAATCTAAAAATTTCACAACAACTACCTTATACACACAAGTGTAACAGAATGAATAAGAATATGTACATATAAATATATGGATGAGCGATGGCCGAACGGCATAGGCAAGACGCAGTAGATGGTATAGAGTACAGTATATACATAGGAGATGAGTAATGTAGGGTATGTAAACATTATATAAAGTGGCATTGTTTAAAGTGGCTAGTGATACATTTATTACATCCAATATTTAATTATTAAAATGGCTAGAGATGAGTCAGTATGTTGGCAGCAGCCACTCAATGTTAGTGATGGCTGTTTAACAGTCTGATGGCCTTGAGATATAAGCCGTTATTTTGTTTGTTTGCCCCCGGTGATGCATTGTGCAGACCTCCCTACCCTCTGGAGAGCCTTACGGTTGTGGGCGGAGCAGTTGCCGTACCAGGTGGTGATACAGCCCGACAGGATGCTCTCGATTGTGCATCTGTAAAGGTTTGTAAATGTTTTTGGTGACAAGCTGAATTTCTTCAGCCTCTTGAGGTTGAAGAGGCACTGCTGCGCCTTCTTCACCACGCTGTCTGTGTGGGTGGACCATTTCAGTTTGTCCCTGATGTGTACGCAGAGGAACTTAAAACTTTCCACCTTCTCCACTACTGTCCCGTCGATGTGGATAGGGGCTGCTCCCTCTGCTGTTTCCTGAAGTCCACGACCATCTCCTTTGTTTTGTTGACATTGAGTGTGAGGTTATCTTCCTGATACCACACTCCGAGGGCCCTCACCTCCTCCTTGTAGGCCGTCTTGTCGTTGTTGGTAATCAAGCCTACCACTGTAGTGTTGTCTGCAAACTTGATGATTGAGTTGGAGGCGTGCATGGCCACGCAGTCATGGGTGAACAGGGAGTACAGGAAAGGGCTGAGATCGCACCCTTGTGGGGCCCCAGTGTTGAGGATCAGCGGGGTGGAGATGTTGTTTCCTACCCTCACCACCTGGGGGCGGCCCGTCAGGAAGTCCAGGACCCAGTTGCACAGGGCGGAGTCGAGACCCAGGGTCTTGAGCTACTATGGTGCTGAATGCTGAGCTGTAGTCGATGAACAGCATTCTTACATAGGTATTCCTCTTGTCCAAATGGGTTAGGGCAGTGTGCAGTGTGATTGCGATTGTGTCGTCTGTGGACCTATTGGGGCGGTAAGCAAATTGGAGTGGGTCTAGGGTGTCCGGTAGGGTGGAGGTGATATGGTCCTTGACTAGTCTATTAAAGCACTTCATGATGACGGAAGTGAGAGCTACGGAGCGATAGTCATTTAGCTCAGTTATCTTAGCCTTCTTGGGAACAGGAACAATGGTGGCCCTCTTGAAGCATGTGGGAACAGCAGACTGGGATTGATTGAATATGTCTGTAAACACACCAGCCAGATGGTCTGCGCATGCTCAGGACGCGGCTAGGTATGCCGTCTGGGCCGGCAGCCTTGCGAGGGTTAACACGTTTAAATGTTTTACTCACGTTGGCTTCAGTGAAGGAGAGCCCGCAGGTTTTGGTAGCAGGTCATGTCGGTGGCACTGTATTGTCCTCAAAGCGAGCAAAGAAGTTGTTTCGTTTGTCTGGGATCAAGACTTCGTGGTCCGCGACGGGGCTGGTTTTTCTATTTGTAGTCCTTGATTGACTGTAGACCCTGCCACATACCTCTCATGTCTGAGCCGTTGAATTGCGACTCTACTTTGTCTCTATACTGATGCTTAGCTTGTTTGATTGCCTTGTGGAGGGAATAGCTACACTGTTTGTATTCGGTCATGTTTCCTGTCACCTTGCCCTGATTAAAAGCCGTGATTTGCGCTTTCAGTTTTGCGCGAATGCTGCCATCAATCCACGGTTTCTGGTTGGGGAAGGTTTTAATTGCCGCTGTGGGTACAACATCACTGATGCACTTGCTAAAAAACTCGCTCACCGAATCAGCGTATTCATCAATGTTGTTGTCCGACGCTATATGGAACATATCCCAGTCCACCTGATCGAAGCAATCTTGAAGCGTGGAATCCGATTGGTCGGACCAGCGTTGAACAGACCTGAGCACGGGCGTTTTCTGTTTTAGTTTCTGTCTATAGGCTGGGAGCAACAAAATTAAGTCGTGGTCAGATTTCCCGAAAGGAGGGTGGGGGAGGGCTTTGTATGCATCGCGGAAGTTAGAATAACAATGATTCAGGGTTTTGCCAGCCTGGGTCGCGCATTCGATATGCTGATAAAATTTAGGGAGTCTTGTTTTCAGATTAGCCTTGTTAAAATCCCCAGCTACAATAAATTCAGCCTCAGGATATGTGGTTTCTAGTTTACATAGTCCAATGAAGTTCTTTCAGGGCCGACGAGGTGTCTGCTTGGGGGGGATATACACGACTGTGATTATAATCGAAGAGAATTCTCTTGGTAGATAATGCGGTCGGCATTTAATTGTAAGGAATTCTAGATCAGGTGAACGTAAAAGGAAAATGAAAAGTTGTGTACATTTGTAAATACTGCGCCAACTCATATGTGAAGAATGCAACAAAGATGCAGAATCATCTGGCCAAGAGCATAAAGTTCACTCTACTCTACAAAAGTCCCTCTACTTCTATTAGAGGTGAAAATGATGAATCAGATACCTTATCGATAGCAACAACTCATGGTCCTCCTGGAAGTTTTTTGGACTCAATGGAGGAACGTAGTCTGATAAATGCTGATGAATGTCTTGCTGGAGCTGTGTAAGCAACTGGTTCACCTCTGATGCTCACAGGCAATGTGTATTGGAAGATATTTCTGAATTTTTTTCGCCCAGCATACACCCCTCCAACCAGACATGCTATATCTACTCATTTGCTGGATGCAGAGTTCAAGTGAAGGTCAAGAAAATCATAGAGAAAGCAGACTGTATTGCAATCATCTCTGATGGATGGTCGAATGTTCGTGGGTATAATTAACTACATCATCTCCACCCCTCAACCAGTATTCTACAATAGCACAGACACAAGGGACAACAGACACACCCGTCTCTACATTGCAGATGAGCTGAAGGCAGTCATCCAATACCTTGTACCACAGAAGGTATTTGCACTGGTGACAGACAATGCTGTGAACATGAAGGCTGCTTGGTCTAAAGTGGAGGAATCTTACCCTCACATCACACCCATTGGCTGTGCTGCTCATGCATTGAATCTGCTCCTCAAGGACATAATGGCACTGAAAACAATAGAAACACTCTACAAGAGAGCCAAGGAATTGGTTAGGTATGTCAAGAGTCATCAAGTTACAGCAGCAATCTACCTCACCAAGCAAAGTGAGAAGAATAAGAGCCCCACATTGAAGCTGCCCAGCAACACCTGTTGGGGTGGTGTTGTCATCATGTTTGACAGTCTCCTGGAGGGGAAGGAGACTCTCCAAGAAATGGCCATATCACAGTCTGCCGATATGGACAGCCCTATCAAGAGGATCCTCCTGGATGACGTATTTTGGGAGAGAGTGGTAAGCAGCCTGAAACTCCTGAAATCTATAGCAGTAGCCATTGCACGGATTGAGGGAGACAATGCCATCCTGTCTGATGTTTAGACTCTGCTTGCAGATGTAAGAGAATAAATCTGTACTGCCCTGTCCACTTCACTGTTGCTCCAAGCAGAGGAAACTGCGTTTCTGAAATACATCAAAAAGCGTGAAGACTTCTGCCTGAAGCCCATACACGCCGCAGCATACATGTTGGACCCCAAGTATGCTGGCAAGAGCATCCTGTCTGGTGCAGAGATCAACAAGGCCTATGGTTTCATCACTACCGCGTCTCTCCACCTTGGCCTGGATGAGAGCAAGGTTCTTGGCAGTCTGGCGAAGTACACGTCCAAGCAAGGGCTTTGGGATGGAGATGCAATATGGCAGTCGTGCCAACATAACTCATCAGCCACCTTTGTGGATTTGAGGCTCTTTCCCCTGTTGCCTCCAACATCCTCCAAATCGCACCAACATCAGCCGTCTAAGAGCGCAACTGGCCCGTGTTTGGAAACACACACACACAACAAAGCACGCAACAGGTTGACCAATACAAGGGTTGAAAAATTGGTAGCCATCCAGGCAAATGTTTGGCTTTTTGAGCCTGACAACGAGCCATCCTCAACAAGGTTGGAAAGTGACAGTGAAGATGAGGTCTCAGAGTCTGATGTTCAAGAGGTGGACATTGAGGACATCCAGGGAGAAAACATGGAAGCCTGAGAGGAAGACAACCAAAGCTTTAGTTTCTAGACAATCATTATGTTGAAAACATTTTTTTGGGAGATGCAATGGATCATTGGGGATCATTCAATATTCCCTTTCTTTTGTTGTGAAATCATCCCATGTGAAGAGTCAACTCATTTAATTAAAGTTCAATTCGTAACGTCATTTAAAAAAAAAGATTTCTGTTGGAAGGATTTAATAATTTTCAATGTCTACTTATTATTAAAAGGTGTATGTTTCTGTATGCATATGACATGGTAAATATATCCAATGCAAAAAACATCTACATTTAAATGGTAATAATATTAATTTGCATATATTTCCGTTAATTTCCATATATTCCTGTTAATTCCCACGGAAATGTTCCACCTCTGAATATTCCACAAAATGTGCAACCCTAGTCCAGGGACATCACGGACAGACCATGTCACTCTACGGAGAGAGGAGGGTAAAATTTTCTCTAGTAGATAGACCACATGAAGATTCACACCAGGCCCCCCTCCTCAAGGACTCAGTGTGTCCGTCACAGGAGTGACTGTAGATAAGTCCTGTACTCACCTGGTCAGCCCTGATGGCCAGAAATACTTCTGTTTCTCAATACTCAGTCCATGAACTGTTACCAGTCTCTGGGATGTTGGTAAGCTAACCGTCCCCCTCAGTTGGTTAACTGAGGACTGTTACCAGTCTCAGGGACGTGGTAAGCTAACCCTCCCCCTCAGTTGGTTAACTGAGGACTGTTACCAGTCTCTGGGATGTTGGTAAGCTAACCTTCCCACTCAGTTGGTTAACTGAGGACTGTTACCAGTCTCTGGGATGTTGGTAAACATCAGTTGGTTAACTGAGGACTGCTCCCGGTCTCTGGGATGTTGGTAAACATCAGTTGGTAAACTGAGGCCTGTTACCAGTGTCTGGGATTTTGGTAAACATCAGTTGGTTAACTGAGGACTGCTCCCGGTCTCTGGGATGTTGGTCAGCATCAGTTGGTTAACTGAGAACTGTTACCAGTCTCTGGGATGTTGGTAAGCTAACCTTCCCCTCAGTAGGTTAACTGAGGACTGTTACCAGTCTCTGGGATGTTGGTAAGCTAACCTTCCCACTCAGTTGGTTAACTGAGGACTGTTACCAGTCTCTGGGATGTTGGTAAACATCAGTAGGTTAACTGAGGACTGTTACCAGTCTCTGGGATGTTGGTAAGCTAACCTTCCCACTCAGTTGGTTAACTGAGGACTGTTACCAGTCTCTGGGATGTTGGTAAACATCAGTTGGTTAACTGAGTACTGTTACCAGTCTCTGGGATGTTGGTAAACTAACCTTCCCCCTTAGTTGGTTAACTGAGGACTGTTACCAGTCTCTGGGATGTTGCTAAGCTAACCTTCCCACTCAGTTGGTTAACTGAGGACTGTTACCAGTCTCTGGGATGTTGGTAAGCATCAGTTGGTTAACTGAGTACTGTTACCAGTCTCTGGGATGTTGGTAAGCTAACCTTCCCCCTTAGTTGGTTAACTGAGGACTGTTACCAGTCTCTGGGATGTTGGTAAACATCAGTTGGTTAACTGAGGACTGTTACCAGTCTCTGGGATGTTGGTAAGCATCAGTTGATTAACTGAGGACTGTTACCAGTCTCTGGGATGTTGGTAAACATCAGTTGGTTAACTGAGGACTGTTACCAGTCTCTGGGATGTTGGTAAACATCAGTTGGTTAACTGAGGACTGTTACCAGTCTCTGGGATGTTGGTAAACATCAGTTGGTTAACTGAGGACTGTTACCAGTCTCTGGGATGCTGGTAAACATCAGTTGGTTAACTGAGGACTGTTACCAGTCTCTGGGATGTTGGTAAACATCAGTTGGTTAACTGAGGACTGTTACCAGTCTCTGGGATGTTGGTAAACATCAGTTGGTTAACTGAAGACTGTTACCAGTCTCTGGGATGTTGGTAAACATCAGTTGGTTAACTGAGGACTGTTACCAGTCTCTGGGATGTTGGTAAACATCAGTTGGTTAACTGAGGACTGTTACCAGTCTCTGGGATGTTGGTAAACATCAGTTGGTTAACTGAGGACTGTTACCAGTCTCTGGGATGTTGGTAAACATCAGTTGGTTAACTGAGGACTGTTACCAGTCTCTGGGATGTTGGTAAACATCAGTTGGTTAACTGAGGACTGTTACCAGTCTCTGGGATGTTGGTAAACATCAGTTGGTTAACTGAGGACTGTTACCAGTCTCTGGGATGTTGGTAAACATCAGTTGGTTAACTGAGGACTGTTACCAGTCTCTGGGATGTTGGTAAACATAATTTGGTTAACTGAGGACTGTTACCAGTCTCTGGGATGTTGGTAAACATCAGTTGGTTAAATGACAGCGGATGCATCCCTAATGACACCCTATTCCCAATGGGTCCTTGTCAAATTTAGTGTTCTATAGGGAATAGAGTGTCATTTGGGAAACAATTTTGGTTAACTGACACTGATTTGGTACGTGTTGGTTTGACTCTAATCAGTCATGCAAGACGGAAGACATAAATATGTAGGTAACCTTAAACACTCAGAAAGTAATGAAGAACCACTCCTAAGTAGAGGTGGCAGGGTTTTTATTGACTGCCATAATCCTCTAGATATAATGACAACACACACGTCACTGAGCTGCTGTAATCCTCTAGATATAATGACAACACAACCGTCACTGAGCTGCTGTAATCCCTTTGATATAATGACAACACACACGTCACTGAGCTGCTGTAATCCTCTAGATATAATGACAACACACACGTCACTGAGCTGCTGTAATCCTCTAGATATAATGACAACACACACGTCACTGAGCTGCTGTAATCCTCTAGATATAATGACAACACACACGTCACTGAGCTGCTGTAATCCTCTAGATATAATGACAACACACACGTCACTGAGCTGCTGTAATCCTCTAGATATAATGACAACACACACGTCACTGAGCTGCTGTAATCCTCTAGATATAATGACAACACACACGTCACTGAGCTGCTGTAAGCCTCTAGATATAATGACAACACACACGTCACTGAGCTGCTGTAATCCTCTAGATATAATGACAACACAACCGTCACTGAGCTGCTGTAATCCTCTAGATATAATGACAACACACACGTCACTGAGCTGCTGTAATCCTCTAGATATAATGACAACACAACCGTCACTGAGCTGCTGTAATCCTCTAGATATAATGACAACACAACCGTCACTGAGCTGCTGTAATCCTCTAGATATAATGACAACACACACGTCACTGAGCTGCTGTAATCCTCTAGATATAATGACAACACAACCGTCACTGAGCTGCTGTAATCCTCTCGATATAATGACAACACACACGTCACTGAGCTGCTGTAATCCTCTAGATATAATGACAACACACACGTCACTGAGCTGCTGTAATCCTCTAGATATAATGACAACACACACGTCACTGAGCTGCTGTAATCCTCTAGATATAATGACAACACACACGTCACTGAGCTGCTGTAATCCTCTAGATGTAACTCTGTGGTTGGTAAACTGAAGCCTGTTATATAAGAGGTAAAGCTACAGCTAACAGGTGCCTGATACTGACAACTCTATTCATTTCCCAAAACAGAGTCAACACGTCTGTTTCTGGTGTTTTCTTTCTGCTACTCTTTTGTTCTTTACTTCTTTATGCTGTTGATTATTCTTCCAGAAGAAAGAGAGAGAAAATTAGACCGTGAAACAGGTGAAAAAGTAAAGGAGAGTAGACACACAAAAACAAACAGAATGAGAGAGAGAGAGAGAGAGAGAGAGAGAGAATGAGAGAGAGGGTGAGAGAGAGGCTAATAAGGTGTCAGGTCTCTCAGAGCGAGAAAGAGTGTGACAGAGATGGAGTGAGATTGTGTAGTTGTGTGGTTGTGTGGCTGTGTAGTTGTGTGGCTGTGTAGTTGTGTGGCTGTGTGGTTGTGTAGTTGTGTGGTTGTGTGGCTGTGTGGCTGTGTAGTTGTGTAGTTGTGTAGTTGTGTGGTTGTGTAGTTGTGCGGCTGTGTGGCTGTGTGGCTGTGTGGCTGTGTGGCTGTGTGGCTGTGTAGTTGTGTGGCTGTGTAGTTGTGTGGCTGTGTAGTTGTGTGGCTGTGTAGTTGTGTGGCTGTGTGGCTGTGTAGTTGTGTGGCTGTGTAGTTGTGTGGCTGTGTAGTTGTGTGGCTGTGTAGTTGTGTGGCTGTGTGGCTGTGTGACAGAGCGAGAAACTCCACCAGAGAATAACCTGCTGCTCTCTAACTGGTCTCCTCAGCCAGATAGAGAAGAGGGAACACACACACACACACACAACACACACACCCACACACCCACAGAAAGACACACACCAAAAGACACACGGCACCAACCCCCTGACCATGAGATACAGAGCGAGCAGCAGATGAGAAGAGACATTCTAACTTCAATGTAATTACATTCTAGCTCCTGGGCTATCTCACCCAATGTAGCGGATAGCACACAGAACAGCACCGAACACTGACAAGGCCTAGGGGGAGGAGAGAGAAGTGGAGAGAAGAGGAGAGGAGGGAGAAGAGGAAAAGAGAGGAGATGAGAGGTGAGGAGAGGAGATGAGAGAGAAGAGGAGAAGAGAGGAGGTGAGAGAGAAGAGGAGAAGAGAGGAGATGAGAGAGAAGAGGAGAAGAGAGGAGATGAGAGGTGAGGAGAGGAGAGGTGATGAGAGGTGAGGAAATGAGATGAGAGGTGAGGAAATGAGATGAGAGGTGAGATGAGATGAGAGGTGAGGAGACGAGATGAGACGTGAGATGAGAGGTGAGATGAGATGAGAGGTGAGATGAGATGAGGTGAGGAGATGAGGTGAGGAGATGAGGTGAGGAGATGAGGTGAGGAGATGAGGTGAGGAGATGAGAAGTGAGGTGAGGAGATGAGAGGTGAGGAGATGAGAGGTGAGGAGATGAGATGAGGTGAGGAGATAAGATGAGATACTGTCCCTGATGTGTGTGTACGCCTGGAGCCAGAGCACTGACACATCACACGACCATCTGCCTGCTGACTCTACACACGCACTGCTGAGAGGGTGTGTGTGTGTGTGTGTGTGTGTGTGTGTGTGTGTGTGTGTGTGTGTGTGTGTGTGTGTGTGTGTGTGTGTGTGTGTGTGTGTGTGTGTGTGTGTGTCTACAGACAGCATGTGCAGGGTGCTCTGGTGATGGTTCTCCAGATAGTGACCTAACCCCTCATCTCCCATCAGCTGACAAAATAACTCCAAACATTTATACAGCCACCAGAGAAATTGTATGCACACACACACACACACACTCAATAAGGCGATCCACACGGGAGACTTAAGATTGAATAATGAATAATGCAATGACATCCAATTAGGAGAAAGAATGATGTAGGCCTAATAATAATACAATCATACAGACTTGGACATTGGGGAGGGGAGAAAGGGGGAATGGAGAAAGGGGGAATGGAGAAAGGGGGAATGGAGATGGAGGGGAGAAAGGGGAATGGAGAAAGGGGGAATGGAGATAGAGGGAGACAGGAGGAGGGGGAAGGGGGAATGGAGATAGAGGAAGGCAGGGGGATGGGAGATAGGGGAGTGGAGACAGAGGGAGGCAGGGGAGGGGAGAACGGGGGAATGGAGATAGAGGAAGGCAGGGGGAGGGGAGAAAGGGGGAATGGAGATAGAGGGAGACAGGGGGAGGGGAGAAAAGGAGAATGGAGATAGAGGGAGACAGGGGGAGGGGAGAAAGGGGGAATGGAGATAGAGGAAGGCAGGGGGAGGGGAGAAAGGGGGAATGGAGATAGAGGGAGGCAGGGGGAGGGGAGAAAGGGGGAATGGAGATAGGGGGAGACAGGGGGAGGGGAGAAAGGGGAAGACAGAAAGGGGGAGACAGGGGGAGGGGACAGGGGGAGGGAGAAAGGGGGAATGGAGATAGGGGGAGACAGGGAGGGGGAGACAGGGAGGGGGAATGGAGATAGAGGGCGACAGGGGGAGGGAGAAAGGGGGATAGAGAAAGGGGGAGGGGAGATAGGGGGAGACAAGTAAAGAAGTGCAGTGATGGCAGTGGAAGGAGAAGAGGAGGAAAGAGGGAGGAGCGGAGGGAGGACAGGAGTCATCTGACATTCCAGAGTACCAGGACAGACTGAAGACAGTGCAGCAGTGTGGGTCCTGGCCTGGGGGAACTCTGTAGTTTTGTTCCAGCCCAACACTAGCAGACAGGCTCCTCTTATCAACGCAGTGGTCATGGGGGAGGCCTGTGTATGTCTGTGTTTGTGTGGCTGCTGGGGACTCAGCTGACTGGGGATCAGTGGTGTTGCGAAGACAGGCAATTGCCCCTGGCATCGCAGGCTACAGTCAGCTGATTTGAGATCTGTGTGTGTATACATCCTTCAGGGGGATGGCCTCTGTCCTGGTAAGATTAGCTGTCTCCAGATCAGTTAGATCTGTGGCCCAAGGGCTGGGGCTGATCTGTCCAGTCTTGGTGTAGAGCTGAACTGGGGCTGATCTGTCCAGTCTTGGTGTAGAGCTGAACTAGGGCTGATCTGTCCAGTCCCTGTGTAGAGCTGAACTGGGGCTGATCTGTCCAGTCTTGGTGTAGAGCTGAACTGGGGCTGACAGGGGCTGGTTGCAATGAGCTTTGCAATTATGCTAGGGAGACAACAGGTTTGTGGATGTATGTGGTGTGAGGTCTGAGTCTGATGATGATGATGATGAATACGAAGATGATTATGATAATAAACTGTGGGAATAGATTGTTTACAAAATTCCGAAGACAAACTGCACATTTCTAACATCAAATGATGTGAACTATTATGTAGAGAGGCAGTTTGCCATCCAGACAGACACACAGAAGCCCTGACATGTCAGGGAGAAACAGCTGCTGGAGGAAGTCTAAGACTACTGAGTACACAAGTCCCTTACCTTGACCCCTAACCCTTTACATAACCACAACACGATACCACACAACCCCCACACAGTACTCCATCCTCACACTCAGTCGCCTAATTTGAGACATTTATTCAAGAAATAATACCAAGGATGAGCTAATAAAAAGCATTGATGAACCCTTGAAGTGAGGGGGGGAGAAAGCAACAGAGAAACGTTGTTGTCTTTCTCTCTGCTCTGTGAGAATAACTTCAAATCAATACAGAGTAAATTAGAACATACAGTATGTTAATCAAATCTTGAATGTAAAGCACATTTGTAGTTTATTTTCCATTGCATGCTACTAAACCTGTCTATTCTCGATTGTTGTATCTTGTTGTTTTATCTGTGCATCCTCCTCTGAGAGCGACGCTTCAAAGTAAACTAGAGAAGAGCGGAGAGCTTCAAAGTAACGGAGAACAGACGAGAGGCGCAGAGGAATGGACTCACCATTGGTACTCATGATGCTCACAGGTTCTCATCCAAGACAATGTTCCCAGAAAACACCGGTGATCATCTTCAGAGCAGCTATAATTCCAATAAACCGAAATATCCTTTCTACTCTGGTGACTTTTCAACCCGAGGGGGAGAAATAGAGACAGGGGTGTTCCCAGTTCTCTGGAATCCAATACGTAAACGACAAACCTCCTCCTCTTCAATGGTTGAGCAGAAAAATAACGTCAGTCAGCCAGGAAAGACACAATGTTGCACAGTCGCATTCCATGTCTAGGATGTTGTCCCTCCCGGTTGATTTCACAGTGTTCTCTGAAACCGCTGACCATGTCTGGCACCGCCGTGCGCTCGCTCTCCTCTCTCTCCCGGTTGATATGTGAAAATAACTCGCGCTCCAACCACAGGCTCCAATGGAGCGACGTCACTGAAGCACAGCGCGCAGGTTCGGTGTGGCACGCGAGCAAACCATGGAGCGAACGATCACCGTGTTTTTTTCTGAGGTCAAGGGAGAGGCGAGAGCAGGCGCACCTGCGGTTTGGGATTTAAACTCCACGGATGATTACCAGGGATGACACCGCCCTCTTCTGGAAGTATTTTATGGTGCACACTAATATATTCATTGGATCGTTACCTTTATTAGTCTAGATAATACACAACAGCGTTGGGGAAGCTACTCTGAAATCATAGTTTACCAACATACCAATTACTTCACACTGGAAGAAGTTAACCTACAACTAAAGCTACACAAATATAGTTAACCTTGAAAAAGTACAACAAATATAATATCTATATCTAAAATGTCATAAACTACAAATTGCAAGATCAACAGATCCATATGGGGTCAGATGTTAACCAAATGTGTAATTTAGCCTATTAAACACACACACAAAAAAAATCAATTGAGAATTATGAATGTCTGATAGCGAAAAAGAAAGCCTATACTTCACCCATAATTTATTAAATTTTTTCAAAAAAAACTTGTATGTAGTTCCGGTAGTTAGCTATACTGCTACATGGCAAAAAAGTTATGAACTACTGAAATCACTACCAAGCTTTGAATTTAGTTAAACTACCACCAAGCTACTGCTAAAAGTAGATTAATTAGTAGTTTAACTTCATGTAGTTCACTACTCCCCAACACTGACAAAAAATAGGGCTCGTAAAACTGAACCAAACAACTATCATTACAAAAGTTAATTCCCTCGTTTTTTAATAAAAAAACATTTTTACTTTCACTTTTTGATGATAAGATAAAGTGAGCGTCATGAATGAGATTCCCATCAATTTGATGTCTATAATATACATAACAGAATGGGTTCATATTACTGACACCAATCACCTACTTTTTCATGCTTGTACAGAGATTGGTTGGAGCTGCCAGGGCTGTGCTCCTCGTGACATTGTCGCCACCTGCAGGACATTAGTGCTCCTTCGAACCTACTGTTTTGAACCTACTGTTTTGAATCTACTGTTTTGAACCTACTGTTTTGAAACTACTGTTTTGAACCTACTGTTTTGAACCTACTGTTTTGAACCTACTGTTTTGAACCTAATGTTTTGAATCTACTGTTTTGAATCTACTGTTTTGAATCTACTGTTTTGAATCTACTGTTTTGAACCTACTGTTTTGAACCTACTGTTTTGAATCTACTGTTTTGAACCTAATGTTTTGAATCTACTGTTTTGAACCTACTGTTTTGAACCTACCGTTTTGAACCTAATGTTTTGAATCTACTGTTTTGAATCTACTGTTTTGAAACTACTGTTTGGAGCCACGTGAAGAGATGAGACTAGTTCAAATAAAATAAAATGTTATTGTTTACTGATGCTGACAGATCAAAACAACTGAAGCTATGTGGGGGCCCTGACAGATCAAAACAACTGAAGCTATGTGGGGGCCTTGACAGATCAAAACAACTGAAGCTATGTGGGGGCCCTGACAGATCAAAACAACTGAAGCTATGTGGGGGCCCTGACAGATCAAAACAACTGAAGCTATGTGGGGGCCCTGACAGATCAAAACAACTGAAGCTATGTGGGGGCCTTTAAATTGTTTAACATGGGTCAAACGTTTCGGGTAGCCTTCCACAAGCTTCCTACAATAAGTCGGGTGAATTTTGGCCCATTCCTCTTGACAGAGCTGGTGTAACTGAGTCAGGTTTGTAGGCCTCCTTGCTTGCACACGCTTTTTCAGTTCTGCCCACACATTTTCTATGGGATTGAGGTCAGGGTTAGTTATGGCCACTCCAACACCTTGACTTTGTTGTCCTTAAGCCATTTTGCCACAACTTTGGAAGCATGCTTGGGGTCATTGTCCATTTGAAAGACCCATTTGCGAGCAAGCTTTAACTTCCTGACTGATGTCTTGAGATGTTGCTTCAATATATCCACATAATTTCCCCCCCCTCATGATGCCATCTATTTTGTGAAGTGCACCAGTCCTTCCTGCAGCAAAGCACTCCCACAACATGATACTGCCACCCCAGTGCTTCACAGTTGGGATGGTGTTCTTCGGCTTGCAAACCTCCCCCTTATTCCCCCTCATAGCCTGGTTCCTCTCTAGGTTTCTTCCTAGGTTTTGGCCTTTCTAGGGAGTTTTTCCTAGCCGCCGTGCTTCTACACCTGCATTGCTTGCTGTTGGGGTTTTAGGCTGGGTTTCTGTACAGCACTTCGAGATATTAGCTGATGTACGAAGGGCTATATAAAATAAACTTGATTTGATTTATTCCTCCAAACATAACGATGGTCATTATGGCCAAACAGTTCTATTTTTGTTTCATCAGACCAGAGGACATTTCTCCAAAAAAGTACGAACTTTGTCCCCATGTGCAGTTGCAAACCGTAGTCTGGCCTTTTTATGGCGGTTTTGGAGCAGTGGCTTCTTCCTTGCATGAGAGGCAGGTTATGTCGATATAGGACTCGTTTTACTGTGGATATAGATACTTTTGTACCTGTTTCCTCCAGCATCTTCACAAGGTCCTTTGCTGTTGTCCTGGGATTGATTTGCACTTTTCGCACCAAAGTACGTTCATCTCTAGGAGACAGAACGCATCTCCTTCCTGAGCGCTATAACGGCTGCGTGGTCCTATGGTGTTTATACGTGCGTACTATTGTTTGTACAGATGAACGTGGTACCTTCAGGCATTTGGAAATTTCTCCCAAAGATGAACCAGACATGTGGAAGTCTACAAAAAAAATTCTGAGGTCTTTGCTGATTTCTTTTGATTTTCCCATGATGTCAAGCAAAGAGGCACTGAGTTTGAAGGTAGGCCTTAAAATACATCCACAGGTACAACTCCAATTGACTCAAATGATGTCAATTAGCCTATCAGAAGCTTCTAAAGCCATGAAATCATTTTCTGGAATTTTCCAAGCTGTTTAAAGGCACAGTCAACTTAGTGTATGTAAACTTCTGATCCACTGGAATTGTGATACAGTGAATTATAAGTGGAATAATCTTTCTGTAAACAATAGTTGGAAAAATTACTTGTGTCATGAACAAAGTAGATGTCCTAACCGACTTGCCAAAACTATAGTTTGTTAACAAGAAATTTGGAGTGGTTGAATTAATTGTTGTAATTAATTTCAGCATTATCTTAAACAAATGTGACAATATACCACAAGGTCATCATGATCATGCTTTGAGAGACTAGTCAAGGATCATGTCACCTCCACCTTACCTGCCACGCTAGACCCACTGCAATTTGCATACCGCCCCAATAGGTCCACAGACAATGCAATTGCCATCACACTGCACACTGCCCTATCCCATCTGGACAAGAGGAATACCTGTGTAAGAATGATGTTCATTGACTACAGCTCAGATTTGAAAACCATTGTACCCTCCAAATAATGCTTCCACATTGAGGATTATTTTCCACAGAACGCATAGCCCCTCGTTTATTATCCAGTATACACACTGGCGAGGAGAATATGCCGGTAGCCTCATGAAGAGGACTTTCCTGTTTTTCAGTTCAGAAGACAATGGGCACAATGTACGCTTGACACAAGAGCACACTTCACAGCACGTCCTACACGTACACACACACACACACACACACACACACACACACACACACACACACACACACACACACACACACACACACACACACACACACACACACACACACACACACACACACACACACACACACACACACACACACACACACACACACACACACACAGTCTTGTATAGCTGACCTTGGGGGACACACACAATTCAGTATCCTTCAAAATCCTGTTTTCCCTAAACCTTACCCTAACCTTAACCCTAACCCTATCTCCTAACCCTAAAACGAACCCTAGCTCCTAACCTTTAACCTAATTCTAACCCTAATAGTGCTGACCCCATTTAGTCGAATGGTCGATCATTTGGTTGATAGGCTGTTGGTTGACCCATATATTTTTTTTAGAAGAGCAGTGGTAAATATACAAAAAATATATATGGTACATGAGACACCTGTCTGATTCACTCCTTTCTCAGTGGAGGCCACGGGGGAGTGTCACGCCCTGACCTTAGAGATCCTTTTTATGTCTCTATTTTGGTGAGTTGGGGCGTGAGTTGGGGTGGGCATTCTATGTTTTGTGTTTCTATGATTTTCTTTTTCTATGTTTTGGCCGGGTATGGTTCTCAATCAGGGACAGCTGTCTATCGTTGTCTCTGATTGGGAACCATACTTAGGTAGCCTTTTTTCCACCTGTGTTTGTGGGAAGTTGACTTTGTTTAGGGCACATAGCCTTTGAGCTTCAGGGTTTGGTTTTGTAGTGTTTATTGTTTTGTTTGGCGTCATTTTGAGTTAATAAAGAAAATGTACTCTCACCACGCTGCATCTTGGTCCTCTTCTTACGACAGCCGTGACAGGGTGGCACACCAGTATCACCAGTAGTACATTTACTGTTAATTACCATGATTTCTCATCTACAATGTTTGTTTGGTTACGGTCATTTCTGTTAATGCATTCAATATATTATTGTTACAGCCTTACCGTTCTCATTGTCGGAGTGGATACGTTGTTTGCAAAGCTCACAACCTAGACTACACTTGTGAGATTTTTTGGGGGGGTTGATTTAATTCCATATATGAGTTGTCAATTTATGAATTATCTTTTGTTTGGAGCTGTCAATCTTGAGTAAGTACAAACACCTGATTACACATAGAAGTTGGCTTAGGCTATCTGGCCTTTGCGCAAATGTAGGCCTATAGATGTGCCCATTTGGGGATCTGATAGTATTTCTGATTGTCTTAACTCACCATCACTGTGGAGCTTCTCAATGTAATGTTTTATCCTCCTCAAACAGCAAGTAAACAAAGTCTGTTTTTACATCTATGGAGAATGACAATAGTTCCTCAACATAGCCTATTTGAAATATCTTTCCAGCTCTCTCCCTTTTGATAACCACTCAGCAGAAAGCGGAAGAAAATGTAATGCTCTAAACCGGTGGAAACATCATAAAATATGCCTGCCTGATTACTTCTTATCCCTTCTGCAAATAGCCTACAGGACTGTCTGTCCTGAGCTCACTGGCCAGGAAACTCTGAGGGTCCAGAATATTGTATACAGTGTTGCAAGTTTGCTAGCAGGAGCTTCAGGCTGGACCCAACTTAATACTTGATGCAATGTTTCAAGTTCGCTGCAGACAGGCCATGTGTAGCTAATGTGATTTACAGGATGTTTATTTTATTTTTTTTCCTATGTTTTCTTTTCTATGTGTTTGGCCTGGTATGGTTCCCAATCAGAGGCAGCTGTCTATCGTTGTCTCTGATTGAGAACCATACTTAGGTAGCCTTTTCCCACCTAGTGTTTGTGGGTAGTTGTTTCCTGTTTTATGTTGTGTCACCTTTCAGGACTGTTTCGATTTTCATTGTTTCACTTTGTTATTTTGTATTTTCGTGTTCAGTTATAGTAATTTTATATGGACACTTACCACGCTGCGTTTTGGTCCGATCTATCCTGTTCATCAGATGAAGAAGATCGTTACAATTTGACTTTATGGGAATATCAAAATGTCAGAAGTTGGTTGAATGCTTGTTCGTTAACTATTCCTTTGGGGACTTCTGGTCCCAATAAGTATAGTTAAACATGTTCACACACACACACATACACACCTGAACACAATTACACACTCATTCAATTCACCCAAAATGTTCTTGGATGCTACGGTCTTCCACTTTGCTGAGTTATATGACTGTGATATTGAAGTCCTTAGTCATGATCTCCAGAGTTGAGATAATACAGGTTGAAATGTGATGAAGGTAATCTAGTACAGTGAATCATTATAGAATTAAATGAACTTACAGAAAAGTTTGGACACCTACTGATTCAAGGGTTTTTATTTATTATCTACATTGTAGAAAAATAGTGAAGACATGAAATAACACATATGGAATCATGTAGTAACCAAAAAAGTGTTTAACAACTTTTAGATTTTAGATTCTTCAAAGTAGCCACCCTTTGCCTTGATGACAGCTTTGCACACTCTTGGCATTCACTAAACCAGCTTCACCTGGAATGCTTTTCCAACAGTTTTGAAGGAGTTCCCACATATGCTGAGCACTTGTTGGCAGCTTTTCCGTCACTCTGAGGTCCAACTCATCCCAAACCATCTCTATTGGTTTGAGGTCGGGTGATTATGGAGGCCAGGTCATCTGATGCAGCACTCCATCACTCTCCTTCTTGGTCAAATAGCCCTTACACAGCCTGGAGGTGTGTTGGGCCATTGTCCTGTTAAAAACTAATGATAGTCCAACTAAGCGCAAACATTTTTACTCCCCAAAATGTCCTGACATTTTACAAAAACAAAGTTGTGTGTGTGTGTGTGGCTGTGTTAACCTATAGTAACAGTAACATTACAGAGTCTGGACTGCATTGTGTTATCCTATAGTAACAGTAACATGACAGAGTCTGGACTGTATTGTGTTAACCTATAGTAACAGTCACATGACAGAGTCTGGGCTGTATTGTGTTAACCTATAGTAACAGTCACATGACAGAGTCTGGACTGTATTGTGTTAACCTATAGTAACAGTAACATGACAGAGTCTGGGCTGTGTTGTGTTAACCTATAGTAACAGTAACATGACAGAGTCTGGGCTGTGTTGTGTTAACCTATAGTAACAGTAACATGACAGAGTCTGGACTGTATTGTGTTGCCCTATAGTAACAGTAACATTTATTTTTTATTTATTTTACCTTTATTTAACTAGGCAAGTCAGTTAAGAACAAATTCTTATTTTCAATGACGGCCTAGGAACAGTGGGTTAACTGCCTGTTCAGGGGCAGAACGACAGATTTGTACCTTGTCAGCTCGGGGATTTGAACTTGCAACCTTTCGATTACTAGTCCAACGCTCTAACCACTAGGCTACCCTGCCGCCCCAACATGACAGAGTCTGGGCTGTGTTGTGTTAACCTATAGTAACAGTAACATGACAGAGTCTGGGCTGTGTTGTGTTAACCTATAGTAACATTAACATGACAGAGTCTGGACTGTATTGTGTTGCCCTATAGTAACAGTAACATGACAGAGTCTGGGCTGTGTTGTGTTAACCTATAGTAACATTAACATGACAGAGTCTGGGCTGTGTTGTGTTAACCTATAGTAACAGTCACATGACAGAGTCTGGGCTGTGTTGTGTTAACCTATAGTAACAGTCACATGACAGAGTCTGGGCTGTATTGTGTTAACCTATAGTAACAGTAACATGACAGAGTCTGGGCTGTATTGTGTTAACCTATAGTAACAGTCACATGACAGAGTCTGGGCTGTATTGTGTTAACCTATAGTAACAGTAACATGACAGAGTCTGGGCTGTGTTGTGTTAACCTATAGTAACAGTAACATGACAGAGTCTGGGCTGTGTTGTGTTAACCTATAGTAACAGTAACATGACAGAGTCTGGGCTGTGTTGTGTTAACCTATAGTAACAGTAACATGACAGAGTCTGGGCTGTGTTGTGTTAACCTATAGTAACAGTCACATGACAGAGTCTGGGTGTGTTGTGTTAACCTATAGTAACAGTAACATGACAGAGTCTGGGCTGTATTGTGTTAACCTATAGTAACAGTCACATGACAGAGTCTGGGCTGTGTTGTGTTAACCTATAGTAACAGTCACATGACAGAGTCTGGACTGTATTGTGTTAACCTATAGTAACAGTCACATGACAGAGTCTGGGCTGTGTTGTGTTAACCTATAGTAACAGTCACATGACAGAGTCTGGGCTGTGTTGTGTTAACCTATAGTAACAGTCACATGACAGAGTCTGGGCTGTATTGTGTTAACCTATAGTAACAGTCACATGACAGAGTCTGGGCTGTGTTGTGTTAACCTATAGTAACAGTAACATGACATAGTCTGGGCTGTATTGTGTTAACCTATAGTAACAGTAACATGACAGAGTCTGGGCTGTATTGTGTTATCCTATAGTAACAGTAACATGACAGAGTCTGGGCTGTATTGTGTTAACCTATAGTAACAGTAACATGACAGAGTCTGGGCTGTATTGTGTTAACCTATAGTAAGAGTAACATGACAGAGTCTGGCCTGTATTGTGTTATCCTATAGTAACAGTAACATGACAGAGTCTGGGCTGTATTGTGTTAACCTATAGTAACAGTAACATGACAGAGTCTGGGCTGTATTGTGTTAACCTATAGTAACAGTAACATGACAGAGTCTGGGCTGTGTTGTGTTAACCTATAGTAACAGTAACATGACAGAGTCTGGGCTGTATTGTGTTAACCTATAGTAACAGTAACATGACAGAGTTTGGGCTGTATTGTGTTAACCTATAGTAACAGTAACATGACAGAGTCTGGGCTGTGTTGTGTTAACCTATAGTAAAAGTCACATGACAGAGTCTGGGCTGTGTTGTGTTAACCTATAGTAACAGTAACATGACAGAGTCTGGGCTGTATTGTGTTAACCTATAGTAACAGTAACATGACAGAGTCTGGGCTGTATTGTGTTAACCTATAGTAACAGTCACATGACAGAGTCTGGGCTGTGTTGTGTTAACCTATAGTAACAGTCACATGACAGAGTCTGGGCTGTGTTGTGTTAACCTATAGTAACAGTCACATGACAGAGTCTGGGCTGTGTTGTGTTAACCTATAGTAACAGTAACATGACAGAGTCTGGGCTGTGTTGTGTTAACCTATAGTAACAGTAACATGACAGAGTCTGGGCTGTGTTGTGTTAACCTATAGTAACAGTAACATGACAGAGTCTGGGCTGTGTTGTGTTAACCTATAGTAACAGTCACATGACAGAGTCTGGGCTGTATTGTGTTGCCCTATAGTAACAGTAACATGACAGAGTCTGGACTGTGTTGTGTTAACCTATAGTAACAGTAACATGACAGAGTCTGGGCTGTATTGTGTTAACCTATAGTAACAGTCACATGACAGTCTGGGCTGTATTGTGTTAACCTATAGTAACAGTAACATGACAGAGTCTGGGCTGTATTGTGTTAACCTATAATAACAGTAACATGACAGAGTCTGGACTGTATTGTGTTAACCTATAATAACAGTAACATGACAGAGTCTGGACTGTATTGTGTTAACCTATAGTAACAGTAACATGACAGAGTCTGGACTGTATTGTGTTAACCTATAGTAACAGTAACATGACAGAGTCTGGGCTGTGTTGTGTTAACCTATAGTAACAGTCACATGACAGAGTCTGGGCTGTGTTGTGTTAACCTATAGTAACAGTCACATGACAGAGTCTGGGCTGTGTTGTGTTAACCTATAGTAACAGTCACATGACAGAGTCTGGGCTGTATTGTGTTAACCTATAGTAACAGTAACATGACAGAGTCTGGGCTGTGTTGTGTTAACCTATAGTAACAGTCACATGACAGAGTCTGGGCTGTGTTGTGTTAACCTATATTAACAGTAACATGACATAGTCTGGGCTGTGTTGTGTTAACCTATAGTAACAGTAACATGACATAGTCTGGGCTGTGTTGTGTTAACCTATAGTAACAGTAACATGACAGAGTCTGGGCTGTATTGTGTTAACCTATAGTAACAGTAACATGACAGAGTCTGGGCTGTATTGTGTTAACCTATAGTAACAGTAACATGACAGAGTCTGGGCTGTGTTGTGTTAACCTATAGTAACAGTAACATGACAGAGTCTGGGCTGTATTGTGTTAACCTATAGTAACAGTAACATGACAGAGTCTGGGCTGTATTGTGTTAACCTATAGTAACAGTAACATGACAGAGTCTGGGCTGTATTGTGTTAACCTATAGTAACAGTAACATGACAGAGTCTGGGCTGTGTTGTGTTAACCTATAGTAACAGTCACATGACAGAGTCTGGGCTGTGTTGTGTTAACCTATAGTAACAGTCACATGACAGAGTACGGGCTGTGTTGTGTTAACCTATAGTAACAGTCACATGACAGAGTCTGGGCTGTATTGTGTTAACCTATAGTAACAGTAACATGACAGAGTCTGGACTGTATTGTGTTATCCTATAGTAACAGTAACATGACAGAGTCTGGGCTGTATTGTGTTAACCTATAGTAACAGTAACATGACAGAGTCTGGGCTGTATTGTGTTAACCTATAGTAACAGTAACATGACAGAGTCTGGGCTGTGTTGTGTTAACCTATAGTAACAGTAACATGACAGAGTCTGGGCTGTGTTGTGTTAACCTATAGTAACAGTAACATGACAGAGTCTGGGCTGTATTGTGTTAACCTATAGTAACAGTCACATGACAGAGTCTGGGCTGTGTTGTGTTTTGTTCTGAGTGGAGCAGAGAGAGAAAGATAAATCCATGACAGAGCAGAGGCAGAGAGGAAACAAGACAATAGAGGGATGTAGAGAGGAGCCTCTCTCTCTCTCTCTCTCTCTCTCTCTCTCTCTCTCTCTCTCTCTCTCTCTCTATTTACGTGCAGTCGCAAAAACAATCAAGAGTTATGATTAAACTGACTCTCATGAGGACCGCCACAGGAAAGGAAGACCAAGAGTTACCTCTGCTGCAGAGGATACGTTCATTAGAGTTACCAGCCTCGTAAAATGCAGCCCAAATAATAGAGTTCACAGAGTTCAAGTAACAGACACATCTCAACATCAACTGTTCAGAGGAGACTGTTCAGGCCGTCATGGTCAAAATGCAGAAAAAAACACAATTAACCTAACCCACCCCACACACACACTGATACCTTCCCCACACACACACTGATACCCACCCCACACACACACTGATACCTACCCCACACACACACTGATACCTACCCCACACACACACTGATACCCACCCCACACACACACTGATACCTACCCCACACACACACACTGATACCTACCCCACACACACACTGATACCCACCCCACACACACACTGATACACACCCCACACACACACTGATACCTACCCCACACACACACTGATACCCACCCCACACACACACTGATACACACCCCACACACACACACTGATACCTACCCCACACACACACTGATACCTACCCCACACACACACTGATACCTACCCCACACACACACTGATACCCACCCCACACACACACTGATACACACCCCACACACACACACTGATACCTACCCCACACACACACTGATACCTACCCCACACACACACTGATACCTACCCCACACACACACTGATACCTACCCCACACACACACTGATACCCACCCCACACACACACTGATACACACCCCACACACACACACTGATACCTACCCCACACACACACTGATCCCTACCCTACACACACTGATGCCTACCCCACACACACACTGATAAACACCCCACACACACACTGATACCTACCCCACACACACTAATACCTACCCCACACACACACTGATACACACCCCACACACACACTGATACCTACCCCACACACACACTGATACACACCCCACACAAACACTGATACACACCCCACACACACACTGATACCTACCCCACACACACACTGATACCCACCCTACACACACTGATACCTACCCCACACACACTGATACCTACCCCACACACACACTGATACACACCCCCCACACACACTGATACACACCCCACACACACACTGATACCTACCCCACACACACACTGATACACACCCTACACACACTGATACCTACCCCACACACACACTGATACCTATTCTACACACACACTGATAAACACCCCACACACACACTGATACCTACCCCATACACACTGATACCTACCCCACACACACACTGATACACACCCCCAACACACACACTGATACCTATTCTACACACACACTGATACCTTCCCCACACACACTGATCCCTACCCTACACACACTGATACCTACCCCACACACACTGATACCTACCCTACACAAACACTGATACCTACCCTACACACACTGACACCTACCCCACACACACTGATACTTACCCTACACACACTGATACCTACCCTACACACACTGATACCTACCCTACACACACTGACACCTACCCCACACACACTGATACTTACCCTACACACACTGATACCTACCCTACACACACTGATACCTACCCTACACACACTGATACCTACCCTATACACACCGATACCTACCCTAAACACACACTGATACCTACCCTACACACACTGATACCTACCCCACACACACTGATACCTACCCTACACAAACACTGATACCTACCCTACACACACTGACACCTACCCCACACACACTGATACTTACCCTACACACACTGATACCTACCCTACACACACTGATACCTACCCTACACAAACACTGATACCTACCCTACACACACTGACACCTACCCCACACACACTGATACTTACCCTACACACACTGATACCTACCCTACACACACTGATACCTACCCTACACACACTGATACCTACCCTAAACACACTGATACCTACCCTAAACACACACTGATACCTACCCTACAGACACACACACACTGATACCTACCCTACACACACACACACACACACACACACACACACACACACACACACACACACACACACACACACACACACACACACACACACACACACACACACACACACACACACACACTTCTACCTACCTTACACAACCAATGATACCTCCCCTAAAAACACACTGATACCTAACCTACACACACGGATACCTATCCAACAAACACACACACTGATACCTACCCTAAACACACACACACACACACACACACACACACACACACACACACACACACACACACACACACACACACACACACACCCACACACACACACACACACACACACACACACACACACACACACACACACACACACACACACACACACACACACACACACACACACACACACACACACACTTCTACCTACCCTACACAACCAATGATACCTCCCCTAAACACACACTGATACCTACAATATACACACTGATATACCTACCCTACAAACACACACACACACACTTCTACCTACCCTACACAACCACTGATACCCACCCTACACACAGACACTGATACCTTCCCTACACACACTGATACCTACCCTACACACACACACGAACACACACACACACACACACACACACACACACACACACACACACACACACACACACACACACACACACACACACACACACACACACACACACACACACACACACACACACACACACTTCTACCTACCCTACACACACTGATACCTTCCCTACACACACTGATACCTACAATACACACACTGATACCTACAATACACACGCACTGCTACCTACCCTACACACACACACACTGCTACCTACTCTACACACACACACGGATACCTACCCTACACACACACACTGCTACCCACCCCACACACACACACACACACACACACACACACACACACACACACACACACACACACACACACACACACACACACACACACACACACACACACACACACACACACACACACACACACACTGTTACCTACACCACACGCAGACACATACACTGCTACCTACACTACACACAGACACACACACACACACACACACACACAGCACTACCTACACTACACACAGACACACACACTGCTACCTATACTACACACAGACACTGCTAAATACCCTACACACAGACACAGACACTGCTACCTACCCTACACACAGACACAGACACTGTTACCTACCCTACCCTACCCTACACACAGACACAGGCACAGTGTCGTAGCTGAATCAGAATTAGTTAGTTAACATATATAAATAAGATGTTTTATTTATCTTTATGCCTGTTATTAGAATGTCTTCTTTTGGACTATACTGTTGGAAGTTGCACTTTTCCCTTCTCTGCTAGGGAAAGTCACTTGGGGCCCAGAGAGGGGAGAGGTCAGGCTTGTCTTTTACATGTCTGGTAATATGTGAATCATCTGTGAAACCATGTGAAGGGCTCCACTATGTCTGTAATCCAGTCACTCCATTATTTTCCCATTGGGGGGGAGGAGTATGGCAGTGTCTGGAACCATTATACCACCCCTCTGATGTTGAACTTATCTTTCATAGTATATGACCTAGAGGTTCACTCCCCTCAGGGAGCTTGTCCAGGGGTGGGGTGTATTTGAGATGGGAGTATCTAGAATTGACCATTGATATATGCCATTGGATGAGGTAATGTTTTGGTAATATGAAGTACCAAGAACGAGAAGTAGAACCTCGTCTAAGAGACCAAACTGAACAATAATTTATAGCTAATGCTATCTGGCTATGGGATACTCCTCTTTCAAGTAAAATGCTCTTTGTGAAGTTCCTAAGATCTGTGGTTCGTCAAGTGAGTTGAGAGGGGTGTAACTTGGCTGTAGAATATACTAAGTATTCTTTTGTAAGCACTCTCAGAGAATTCATTTCATAGACACTGAATTGATCTGAGAGTCAAAGGGCTATGGTGAAGCTCATATAATTAAAGATGAAGTTTATGTATAACTCTGACTTGTGTGTGGTTTATAACTCTCATCATTTAGTAATACAGGAAATTACCACGACAACTGGCACAGACACAGACACAGACACAGACACAGACACAGGCACAGGCACATGCACATGCACAGATACAGACACAGACACATACATATACACAGACACAGACACAGGCACAGGCACATGCACATGCACAGATACAGACACAGACACAGACACAGACACAGACACATACACATACACATACACATGCACAGATACAGATACAGCCACAGACACAGGCACATACACAGACACAGACACAGGCACATATACAGACACAGACACGGACACATACACAGATACCGACACATACCCAGATACAGATACAGGCACAGACACAGCCATGGACACAGCCACAGATACAGATAGAGATACAGATACAGATACAGATGCATACACCGACACATACACCGACACATACACCGACACATACACCGACGCATACACCGACGCATACACCGACGCATACACCGACGCATACACCGACGCATACACCGACGCATACACCGACGCATACACCAACGCATACACCGACGCATACACCGACGCATACACATACACCGACACATACACCGACGCATACACCGACGCATACACCGACACATACACCGACACATACACCGACACATACACCGACACCGACACATACACCGACACTGCCACGGCCACGGCCACGGACACGGACACAGCTACAGACACATACACACAGACACAGAGTGGCCTGTGCAGCTAATCCTGAATTCTGTAGTCACATGTTCAGTGTGTTATTCTTTCTCAGGGTGACTTTGTCAAGGCTCACTGGGACCAGGGATACACAATCAGGTCCAGAGTTTATATTTAACCAAGCAAGCAGGGGGGAAACATAGAGAAACTCAGTCACACACACACACAACGAAGAATACACCGTGGGTTTATAATCTGTCTACAGAGAAAACTCAGAGAGTGAAAGAGTAAATGGTTGAGAGAGAGAGAGAAAGAGAGAGAAGAGAGAGAAGAGAGAGAGAGAGAGAGAGAGAGAGAAGAGAGAGAGAAGAGAGAGACACCTTTGGAATGTGGCCTGATGGCTTACACCGAGGCGTGACCAATTTAAGTTTTACTGGCTCAGTTCTGTTATACGTCCCAAATGGCACCCTATTCCCTTGATAGTGCACTACTTTTACCAGGGCCCACAGGGAATAGGGTGTCATTTTCTTTTATGCTCTCTGTGACTAACATGTCAAACCTGACTGGTTGGATCAATGGCAGGAATGAGGAAGTGTCTGTAAATGTTGTTTGCTGTACCCACATTCATATCTGTTTATGGCAACTTGGAAAGGAAAATATTGTTTGTGTATACCAGTACCTGTTGAAGCTATTGACCTGTAACACACTATCAACACTATAGAGGAGTTCAGAAGGGGGTGAAGGATATTCTGGAAAGACAGCGAGTAAGAGAGAAAGGGGAGACAGAGAGAGAGAGGAGGGAGGGAGGGAAAGAAAAAAAGAGAGAGAGAAAGAAAGAAAGCGAGAAAGAGAGAAAGAGAGAGAGAGAGGAGGGAGGGAGGGAAAGAGAGAGAAAAAGAGAGAGAGAAAGAAAGAAAGCGAGAAAGAGAGAAAGAGAGAGAGAGGTGCCCCGTCCCATGGTCATCAACAGAGTTGTGGATTCGAGACACAAATTTGATGAGTTCAGACTCAACTTGATATAAAATAAAATAACTTGAGACTTGACTTGGACTTGGTGCCTTAAGACTTTGTCTTGAGACTGATAACTTAAAATTATCTGTTCAGGTTTTCTAACTTTTTGTGGCACAGAGTCTCGGGTTGAGTACTCTCCATGCAGTCATAGACATTACCGCAGCATGTGTTAAGACTCATCACTAGTTAACACAGCCACAAAGTTAGAATGATGGCTAAACCCATTTCTATAATTTCTCTTTTTTACATTTATTTTTGGGGCTTTTTTTTACCTTGTGACTGTGGAATCTGACTTAATGGTTGTTATCTAGTGGAAACCCTGTCCCATAGAAGTTAGTGGAGGGGGAGGAGTTTCAGTACTTCCTCAGTTGTCGGAGTTATGCTGCCCCTGACATACACACATTATCTTCTCACAAACACACTCTCTTCTCACACACTGTCGCACACTCTGTTCTCACACACTGTCACACACTCTCACGGCTGCATTCATTACTGTCTGTTGCTCTTAACACAGGAACAGGAGTAGAATGACTGGGCTTTAGCCTGGTGGAGGGGAAAGATTCCCTCACTGGGGGTAAACAGACTGAGGACACACTGGGACTACTATACTGGACTACTGTACCACTTCCACCCTCATGACGAATGAAGTGACAGGAGAGAACAGACAGCAGCACAGAGGTGAGACACACTCTCTTCTCTCTAACTATCTGGCTGTATTCATTGAGTATGTTTGAGTCCCATTTTGTCTGGAACTTATGCTGTGTGTCTTAGTCCTATTCGCTCTCTCTCTCAATTAAATTACATGTTCTTTATTGGCATGAAATAACAGTGTCTCTCTCTCTCTCTGTCTCTCTCTCTCTCTCTCTCTCTCTCTCTCTCTCTCTCTCTCTCTCTCTCTCTCTCTCTCTCTCTCTCTCTCTCTCTCTCTCTCTCTCTCTCTCTCTCTCTCTCTCTCTCTCTCTCTCTCTCTCTCTCTCTCTCTCGCTCTCTCTCTCAATTAAATTCCATTTGCTTTATTGGCATGACACAACAATGTCTCTCTCTCTCACTCTCTCTCTCTCTCTCTCTGTCTCTCTCTCTCTATATATATCATTCCCCTCTGAGGACAAAGGCAATAAAAGAGATCAATGGATAATGTGTGATCGTTAGACTAGGATTTGCAGTAGAGAAGTGTGTGTGTTTTTCTGTGTTAGCCACTGTACTACAGTGAGGGAATGTCCCAACAGTAGTTCAGTCCCAGCCACACAGGCGTGTGTTGTACCAGGCGGTTAGGCTAAACTTAGAGCTGTCTGTCTCATGTTACCCCTGTACCTCACTGACATCCATTTCACACACACTTACCCCACAGCCATACACTTTCCTTATTACCTCTGGCTACTTTGAATAATCTCACTTTTTTGGTTACTACATGATTCCGTATGTGTTATTTCATAGTTTTGATGTCTTCACTATTATTCTACATTGTAGAAAATAGTCAAATAAAGAAAAACCCTTGAATGAGTAGGTGTGTCCAAACTTTTGACTGGTACAGTAGGCTACATTAGAATCAGGTGACTGATTTGTTCCATTACTATAACCAGTATGATCCAGTCTGTGATATGATGATGAAGATATTGATATATATTCTCTATTAGACTCTTGCCCATTTCATTTCCACATGTTTTGCTCTTCTGATATGGCGTCTGATATGGCGTCTGATATGGCTTCTGATAGGGCGTCTGATATGGCGTCTGATATGGCTTCTGATAGGGCTTCTGATAGGATTTCTGATAGGGCTTCTGATAGGATTTCTGATAGGGCTTCTGATAGGATTTTTGATAGGGCTTCTGATAGGATTTCTGATAGGGCTTCTGATAGGATTTCTGATAGGGCTTCTGATAGGATTTTTGATAGGATTTCTGATAGGGCTTCTGATAGGGCTTCTGATAGGGCTTCTGATAGGGCTTCTGATAGGGCTTCTGATATGGCTTCTGATAGGATTTTTGATAGGGTTTCTGATAGGGCTTCTGATAGGGTTTGTGATAGGATTTTTGATAGGGTTTCTGATAGGATTTTTGATAGGGTTTCTGATAGGGCTTCTGATAGGGCTTCTGATAGGGCTTCTGATAGGGCTTCTGATATGGCTTCTGATATGGCATCTGATATGGCATCTGATAGGGCTTCTGATATGGCTTCTGATATGGCTTCTGATATGGCATCTGATATGGCATCTGATAGGGCTTCTGATATGGCTTCTGATATGGCATCTGATATGGCATCTGATAGGGCTTCTGATATGGCTTCTGATAGGGCTTCTGATAGGGCTTCTGATAGGGCTTCTGATTTGGCTTCTGATTTGATTTTTGATAGGGCTTCTGATATGGCTTCTGATAGGGTTTCTGATAGGGCTTCTGATTTGATTTTTGATAGGGCTTCTGATAGGGTTTTTGACCATATTGGGCTCTGGTCAAAAGTAGTGAACTAAATAGGGAATATGGTTCAATTTTGGACTTATCCTGCTCTGTTAGATTTATCTGTAATGTGTCTGTCAGTGTCTGGAAACAGTGCTGTTTCTCCTCTAAGAGGTTCTGACCCGACACGCCTTCAGGCTGTTTACAGCTGTCTGACACACAAGAATCACACCCATTCAATCAGGACACAGGGTTTCATCCCAAATGGCACCTTATTCCCTATGAAGTGCACTACTTTTGACCAAGGCCCATAAGGCTGTGGTGAAACGTAGTGCACTACAGAGGGATATAGGGTGCCATTTGGGACACAGGCGTGGGCCAGTGTAGTTTCTAGAGAAGGAGCATCCTCATCCTCCTTTTCTTCACTTTAACATGAACAAAAAATGGATGACAGAGAGACGGAGAGAGAAGTGGAAAGGAGACCATTTGCGTTGGGTTTATAATACATGTTTCTACACTGTTAAAATAGAAAGACTCAAAACATACTACTGCACTGCTGGGAACTAGGAACACAAGCATTTTGCTACACCCGCAATAACATCTGCTAAATATGTGTATGTGACCAATACATTGTGATTTGATTTGAACACCTGATTGTGTACTGAAACCATGAGAAGTAGCTCACCTAAGCTAAGATCTGTTTGAATGTGAACCCAATGTGTTTTGATACATACAGTAGAATGTGTTTTGATACATACAGTAGAATGTGTTTCGATACATACAGTAGAATGTGTTTCGATACATACAGTAGAATGTGTTTCAATACATACAGTAGAATGTGTTTTGATACATACAGTAGAATGTGTTTCGATACATACAGTAGAATGTGTTTTGATACATACAGTAGAATGTGTTTCGATACATACAGTAGAATGTGTTTCGATACATACAGTAGAATGTGTTTCGATACATACAGTAGAATGTGTTTTGATACATACAGTAGAATGTGTTTCGATACATACAGTAGAATGTGTTTTGATACATACAGTAGAATGTGTTTCGATACATACAGTAGAATGTGTTTCGATACATACAGTAGAATGTGTTTTGATACATACAGTAGAATGTGTTTTGATACATACAGTAGAATGTGTTTTGATACATACAGTAGAATGGGTTTTGATACATACAGTAGAATGTGTTTTGATACATACAGTAGAATGTGTTTCGATACATACAGTAGAATGTGTTTCGATACATACAGTAGAATGTGTTTCGATACATACAGTAGAATGTGTTTCGATACATACAGTAGAATGTGTTTTGATACATACAGTAGAATGTGTTTTAAAAAATACATTAGAATGTGTTTTAAAACAGAATGGAAGTACTCTGAAACACTACTGTGGTAGACATTTCAATTAATCTCAAGGTACACTCTGGTAATACGGGTGTTTTTAAGAGAGTGTTGTGAAAACACCTTTCTGTGGTTTCAGAAAATGTAAAAGTCAGCATCAAAGTACAATAATATTTTTATACATTCATTTCGAGTGACACATTTCAGAAATGTATTGAGATTAATAGACAGAGCTGTGATATTGGTCCAACTTTCTGAAAGATGTCTAAAGGGGACACTGGGAAGGTAATACTTTTCCTAGGATAGGCAATAGCACTCATTACTATTACAGTTGCCAGGCTCATTGTGAGATTATAAATGATGTTACATTAAAAATGTTTAGGGTTATGTAACATGTATAAAGCAGAGACAACATGTCCTAACTTATAGCAGAATCAACATGTCCCAACTTATAGCAGAGACAACATGTCCAACTTATCGCCGAGACAACATGTCCAACTTATCGCAGAGACAACATGTCCCAACTTATAGCAGAGACAACATGTCCAACTTATCGCAGAGACAACATGTCCCAACTTATAGCAGAGATAACATGTCCAATTTATAACAGAGACAACATGTCCCAACTTATCGCAGAGACAACATGTCCCAACTTATCGCAGAGACACCATGTCCCAACTTATAGCAGAGATAACATGTCCAACTTATCGCAGAGACAACATGTCCCAACTTATCGCACAGATAACATGTCCAACTTATCGCAGAGACAACATGTCCCAACTTATAACAGAGACAACATGTCCAACTTATCGCACAGATAACATGTCCCAACTTATAGCAGAGATAACATGTCCAACTTATAACAGAGACAACATGTCCCAACTTATCGCAGAGACAACATGTCCCAACTTATAGCAGAGATAACATGTCCAACTTATCGCAGAGACAACATGTCCCAACTTATCGCACAGATAACATGTCCAACTTATCGCAGAGACAACATGTCCCAACTTATAACAGAGACAACATGTCCAACTTATCGCACAGATAACATGTCCAATTTATAGCAGAGACAACATGTCCAACTTATCGCAGAGACAACATGTCCCAACTTATCGCACAGATAACATGTCCAACTTATCGCAGAGACAACATGTCCCAACTTATAGCAGAGACAACATGTCCAACTTATCGCAGAGACAACATGTCCCAACTTATAGCAGAGACAACATGTCCCAACTTATCGCACAGATAACATGTCCAATTTATAACAGAGACAACATGTCCCAACTTATAACAGAGACAACATGTCCCAACTTATAGCAGAGACAACATGTCCCAACTTATAACAGAGACAACATGTCCCAACTTATAGCAGAGACAACATGTCCCAACTTATCGCAGAGACAACATGTCCCAACTTATCGCACAGATAACATGTCCAACTTATCGCAGAGACAACATGTCCCAACTTATAGCAGAGACAACATTTCCAACTTATCGCAGAGACAACATGTCCCAACTTATCGCACAGATAACATGTCCAACTTATCGCAGAGACAACATGTCCCAACTTATCGCACAGATAACATGTCCAACTTATCGCAGAGACAACATGTCCCAACTTATAGCAGAGACAACATGTCCCAACTTATAGCAGAGACAACATGTCCAACTTATCGCAGAGACAACATGTCCCAACTTATCGCACAGATAACATGTCCAACTTATCGCAGAGACAACATGTCCCAACTTATCGCACAGATAACATGTCCAACTTATCGCAGAGACAACATGTCCCAACTGATAGCAGAGACAACATGTCCCAACTTATAGCAGAGACAACATGTCCCAACTTATAGCAGAGACAACATGTCCCAACTTATCGCAGAGACAACATGTCCCAACTTATAGCAGAGACAACATGTCCAACTTATCGCAGAGACAACATGTCCCAATTTATAACAGAGACAACATGTCCAACTTATCGCAGAGACAACATGTCCCAACTTATAGCAGAGACAACATGTCCAACTTATCGCAGAGACAACATGTCCCAACTTATCGCACAGATAACATGTCCAACTTATCGCAGAGACAACATGTCCCAACTTATCGCACAGATAACATGTCCCAACTTATAGCAGAGACAACATGTCCACGTTATCGCAGAGACAACATGTCCAACTTATAGCAGAGACAACATGTCCAACTTATCGCAGAGACAACATGTCCCAACTTATCGCAGAGACAACATGTCCCAACTTATAGCAGAGACAACATGTCCCAACTTATAGCAGAGACAACATGTCCCAACTTATCGCAGAGACAACATGTCCCAACTTATAGCAGAGACAACATGTCCAACTTATCGCCGAGACAACATGTCCAACTTATCGCAGAGATAACATGTCCCAACTTATAGCAGAGACAACATGTCCCAACTTATAGCAGAGACAACATGTCCAACTTATAGCAGAGACAACATGTCCCAACTTATCGCAGAGACAACATGTCCCAACTTATAGCAGAGACAACATGTCCCAACTTATAGCAGAGACAACATGTCCAACTTATCGCACAGATAACATGTCCAACTTATAGCAGAGACAACATGTCCCAACTTATAGCAGAGACAACATGTCCCAACTTATAGCAGAGACAACATGTCCCAACTTATCGCAGAGACAACATGTCCCAACTTATAGCAGAGATAACATGTCCAACTTATCGCAGAGACAACATGTCCCAACTTATCGCACAGATAACATGTCCAACTTATCGCAGAGACAACATGTCCCAACTTATAACAGAGACAACATGTCCAACTTATCGCACAGATAACATGTCCAATTTATAGCAGAGACAACATGTCCAACTTATCGCAGAGACAACATGTCCCAACTTATCGCACAGATAACATGTCCAACTTATCGCAGAGACAACATGTCCCAACTTATAGCAGAGACAACATGTCCAACTTATCGCAGAGACAACATGTCCCAACTTATAGCAGAGACAACATGTCCCAACTTATCGCACAGATAACATGTCCAATTTATAACAGAGACAACATGTCCCAACTTATAACAGAGACAACATGTCCCAACTTATAGCAGAGACAACATGTCCCAACTTATAACAGAGACAACATGTCCCAACTTATAGCAGAGACAACATGTCCCAACTTATCGCAGAGACAACATGTCCCAACTTATCGCACAGATAACATGTCCAACTTATCGCAGAGACAACATGTCCCAACTTATAGCAGAGACAACATTTCCAACTTATCGCAGAGACAACATGTCCCAACTTATCGCACAGATAACATGTCCAACTTATCGCAGAGACAACATGTCCCAACTTATCGCACAGATAACATGTCCAACTTATCGTAGAGACAACATGTCCCAACTTATAGCAGAGACAACATGTCCCAACTTATAGCAGAGACAACATGTCCAACTTATCGCAGAGACAACATGTCCCAACTTATCGCACAGATAACATGTCCAACTTATCGCAGAGACAACATGTCCCAACTTATCGCACAGATAACATGTCCAACTTATCGCAGAGACAACATGTCCCAACTGATAGCAGAGACAACATGTCCCAACTTATAGCAGAGACAACATGTCCCAACTTATCGCACAGATAACATGTCCAACTTATCGCAGAGACAACATGTCCCAATTTATAACAGAGACAACATGTCCAACTTATCGCAGAGACAACATGTCCCAACTTATAGCAGAGACAACATGTCCAACTTATCGCAGAGACAACATGTCCCAACTTATCGCACAGATAACATGTCCAACTTATCGCAGAGACAACATGTCCCAACTTATCGCACAGATAACATGTCCCAACTTATAGCAGAGACAACATGTCCAACTTATCGCAGAGACAACATGTCCAACTTATAGCAGAGACAACATGTCCAACTTATCGCAGAGACAACATGTCCCAACTTATCGCAGAGACAACATGTCCCAACTTATAGCAGAGACAACATGTCCCAACTTATAGCAGAGACAACATGTCCCAACTTATCGCAGAGACAACATGTCCCAACTTATAGCAGAGACAACATGTCCAACTTATCGCCGAGACAACATGTCCAACTTATCGCAGAGATAACATGTCCCAACTTATAGCAGAGACAACATGTCCCAACTTATAGCAGAGACAACATGTCCAACTTATAGCAGAGACAACATGTCCCAACTTATCGCAGAGACAACATGTCCCAACTTATAGCAGAGACAACATGTCCCAACTTATAGCAGAGACAACATGTCCAACTTATCGCACAGATAACATGTCCAACTTATAGCAGAGACAACATGTCCCAACTTATAGCAGAGACAACATGTCCCAACTTATAGCAGAGACAACATGTCCCAACTTATCGCAGAGACAACATGTCCCAACTTATAGCAGAGACAACATGTCCCAACTTATCGCAGAGACAACATGTCCCAACTTATCGCACAGATAACATGTCCAATTTATAACAGAGACAACATGTCCCAACTTATAGCAGAGACAACATGTCCCAACTTATCGCAGAGACAACATGTCCCAACTTATAGCAGAGACAACATGTCCAACTTATCGCAGAGACAACATGTCCAACTTATCGCACAGATAACATGTCCAATTTATAACAGAGACAACATGTCCCAACTTATCGCACAGATAACATGTCCCAACTGATAGCAGAGTCAACATGTCCAACTTATCGCAGAGACAACATGTCCCAACTGATAGCAGAGACAACATGTCCAACTTATCGCAGAGACAACATGTCCCAACTGATAGCAGAGTCAACATGTCCAACTTATCGCAGAGAGAACATGTCCCAACTGATAGCAGAGTCAACATGTCCAACTTATCGCAGAGACAACATGTCCCAACTGATAGCAGAGTCAACATGTCCAACTTATCGCAGAGACAACATGTCCCAACTTATAGCAGAGACAACATGTCCCAACTTATAGCAGAGACAACATCTCCCAACTTATCGCAGAGACAACATGTCCCAACTTATAGCAGAGACAACATGTCCAACTTATCGCCGAGACAACATGTCCAACTTATCGCAGAGACAACATGTCCCAACTTATAGCAGAGACAACATGTCCCAACTTATAGCAGAGACAACATGTCCCAACTTATCGCAGAGACAACATGTCCCAACTTATAGCAGAGACAACATGTCCAACTTATCGCCGAGACAACATGTCCAACTTATAGCAGAGACAACATGTCCAACTTATCGCCGAGACAACATGTCCAACTTATAGCAGAGACAACATGTCCAACTTATCGCCGAGACAACATGTCCAACTTATCGCAGAGACAACATGTCCCAACTTATAGCAGAGACAACATGTCCCAACTTATAGCAGAGACAACATGTCCCAACTTATCGCACAGATAACATGTCCAACTTATAGCAGAGACAACATGTCAAATTTATAGTAGAGTTTATAGCAGAGACAACACGTACAGCATAAAGCTGTTGTGTGTGTGACAACATGGATTTGTACCTGGGTCTCCTGCTTGTCAAAACACTGTCCACTCAGCCAGTCTTCAGTCTTCAGTCTTCAGTTTTAAACGTTGCGTTGAATCACCCTTGTTACACTGAGCACATGGGGCCCTATTCAGCCTTGACATATACAGACTGAACATGGACTTGAATCAATACAATATGGGCATTCTTTGACATAAGTCCATGTTAAGTCAACTGATCTCAAGTCTGAATAGGAATTCCAGCTTTTTCTGTGTGTAATTCAACCTTTATATCTTCAATGCTTTATTTCCACGGATTAGAAACATGAGGACACAGAGAAGGAGTGAAAGTGGGACAAGCGGGAATTTGAACCCCTGACTTGTGGGACATTAAGATAGCAAATTAGTTTGGAATGTTACCCACTCAACCATATCTCCACGTGCAGAACTTGTGAATCCCATTTTTCCGAAGACAAATGTTTAGATTAAATACCAAAAGTGAACTTTAAAAATTGTGCTGCCGTACTGGGCATTCGTGGCTGAGTGCCCTATGGATCAGTCTATGGTCAAGTGTAAAAACAGGAGCGTTTGCGGGCGCCTCCCCTCTATTTTGGTCCTTCATGAACTCAGACAGGTGAGAGCCGACCAAACACTCAGGTGAGACTCTCCAAAACAATCCAAGAAAGTGTGCGTCAATTAAAATGTGAAATACCAAATGTTATCACATCGAAGAAGAAAACAGAAAAGGAATTCACTTAACAAGAACATGTGTTTTGTGCGGTAATGTAAAGTACTTTAATTAAAGTACTACTTGAGTTGTTTTTGGGGTATCTGTACTTTACATTACTATATATATTTTTGACAACTTTTACTTTTACTTCACTACATTCCTAAAGAAAATTGTGCTTTTTACTCCATACGCTTTCCCTGACAACCCAAAGTAGTCAATACATTTTGAATGCTTAGCAGAACAAGAAAATTGTAAAATTAACGTGGTCACCCCTACTGCCTCTGGCCTGGCGGACTCACTCAACACAAATGCATCTTTTGTAAATAACGTCTGAGCGTTGGAGAGTGACCCTGGATATCCGTAAATAAAAACAAGAACATGGTGCCGTACGCTTTGCTTAATATAAGGAATTTGAAATTATTTATACTTTTACTTTTGATACTTAAGTATATTTTAGAAATTAAATTAACCTTTTATACCTTTTATACTTATATTATACTTATATTTAAAACCTTATACTTTTAGACTTTTACTCAAGTAGTATTTCACTGGGTGACTTTCACTTTTACTTGAGTCTTTTTCTATTAAGGTATCTTTACTTTTACACAAGTATGACAATTGGGTACTTTTTCCACCACTGGTTTTGTGTAGCATTTCATAACGGCTGCTATGCTAATAGTCCAAGGCAAGCATTCATTGATCAGTTTTCTTTATGCTAGATATAGTTTGAATTCGTTTTTTATGCAAATGAGGGTCTGCTTTTTAGTTAATAAAAGCAGGGAATAAACAATACGAACAGGGAATAAACAATACGAACAGGGAATAAACAATAAGAGGAGGGAATAAACAATAAGAGGAGGGAATAAACAATATGAACAGGGAATAAACAATAAGAGTAGGGAATAAACAATAAGAACAGGGAATAAACAATAAGAGCAGGGAATAAACAATAAGAGGAGGGAATAAACAATACGAGCAGGGAATAAACAATAAGAGCAGGGAATAAACAATAAGAGCAGGGAATAAACAATAAGAACAGGGAATAAACAATAAGAAAAGGGAATAAACAATAAGAGGAGGGAATAAACAATAAGAACAGGGAATAAACAATAAGAACAGGGAATAAACAATAAGAACAGGGAATAAACAATAAGAGCAGGGAATAAACAATAAGAGTAGGGAATAAACAATACGAGCAGGGAATAAACAATAAGAGCAGGGAATAAACAATAAGAGCAGGGAATAAACAATAAGAGGAGGGAATAAACAATAAGAACAGGGAATAAACAATAAGAGGAGGGAATAAACAATAAGAGGAGGGAATAAACAATAAGAGGAGGGAATAAACAATAAGAACAGGGAATAAACAATAAGAGGAGGGAATAAACAATAAGAACAGGGAAATAAACAATAAGAGGAGGGAATAAACAATAAGAGGAGGGAATCTCATTTACAGCATTTGGAAAATCCAGAAGAAGGGATCTAATTCTGCACTCAAAACACCATAAAAATGTTTTTCAAACTGTTTGACAATGCTTCCTGTTTCTGGCAAGGTGTTGCACAACTCTTGATTCAGTACTGCTGCAACATGAAGTTTCAATACTTACATTCTAGTCATTTAGCAGACGCTCGTATCCAGAGAGACTTACAGTAAGGAGTCACACGCAAACACACACACTCAGTGACCATACACACAAACACACACACACTCAGTGACCATACACACAAACACACACACGCTCAGTGACCATACACACAAACACACACACACTCAGTGGCCATACACACAAACACACACACTCAGTGACCATACACACAAACACACACACACTCAGTGACCATACACACAAACACACACACACACACACAGTGACCATACACACAAACACACACACACTCAGTGGCCATACAAACACACACACACTCAGTGACCATACACACAAACACACACACACACACACACACTCAGTGACCATACACACAAACACACACACACTCAGTGGCCATACAAACACACACACACTCAGTGACCATACACACAAACACACACACTCAGTGACCATACACACAAACACACACACACTCAGTGACCATACACACAAACACACACACGCACACACTCAGTGACCATACACACAAACTGAGAGACCATACAACAAACACACACACACACACACTCAGTGACCATACACACAAACACACACACACACACACACACACACACACACACACACACTCAGTGACCATGCACACAAACACACACACACACTCAGTGACATACACACAAACACACACACACACACACACACACTCAGTGACCATACACACAAACACACACACACACTCAGTGACCACACACACACTCTCTCTCACTGACCAGCCCACACACGCATGCCATCAGAAGAGAGTGCTTTGTGTTCATAGACTGGGCAGCAGCTAGAGAGAGAGAGAGAGAGAGAGAGAGGTGGGTGGTGGTGGGGGGAGCGGACGGGAGAGATGAATTTCCAGAGAAAGAGGGGAGAGAGAATGAGAGAGAGAATTGTAATAGAGAATAGAAGGGGTGATAGAGATACAGGAATAAGCTCTACAGAGAGCGACAGAGCAGACATCCTACACTGGAGAGAGAGAGATAGCTCAGAACAAGAGAGAGTGAAAGTGAGTGCTGCCTCCGAGAAAAATAGACAGAGCCAGACTGCCACACCGCCAGACCGGCAGACTGCCAGACCGCCAGACTGCCAGACCGCCAGACCGCCAGACAGTCAGTCTGAATGCCTAGTAGCTGAGAGCAGTTGGCATCATTGATTTCTAGGAGCTGTAAGCTGCCGGTACACATGGCGTGGTGCTGTTGCCCTCCTTTCCGGGCCTCCTCGTCCTCCTGCTGCTCTCCGCTCCTCAAACGCTGCCTTCTCTTCCCAGGTTGGTTCCACTTCACCCTGCCGTCTGTACCCACAGCCTGTAGCTGAGGCTAGTAGGTCACTGACATGAGAAGACAGAGAGCAGTAACTCTCTCGTTCAGACAGATACTGCTGCTGTAGGTATATCTATATGACATGGGTAACAGGCTATCCCATGAAGGTATAGTATAGTACAGGGCATGGTGTGTCAGTGTGACTTTGTGTTAGGTGGTGTCTGATTGTGCTTGTTGTGTGTACTGTAGTGGCAGTACTGCCTGTCACATTGTTACTAAACTGTGCAGCTTGTTGTGTTCTGTGTCTCAGTGCAGGTTAACAGATCAGTCAATCAGTGTGTATTGTCTTTATGCTTTGTCCTGTGTAGAGAGTCTCTCTGCATGTTCGGTAATATTACCACTATTATGACAGGTTCATAAAACATGAAGACAATTTTGACATTGACCGTCAGCCGTGGCTTACCATTCCAGTGTTGTATACAATACACAAAGGCTTATCGTTGTTTTGTTGTATTTAGAGGGCATGCTTGTTCTTGTCTGAGTGTCTTCTGGTCTGAATGTTCTCTCATCTGAGCTGTTGTCTCATGGGTAACGCTCAGTGTTGTGTGGGGTTGTTGGCTGATGATGTCAGTGCAAACACTGTCGACCCTTACCACAGCGCTTTCCAATCCCGGCCCCTGGACCCCAGGGGGTGAAATGTGTGTTTTTGCCCGAGCATTACACATCTAAATCTAATAATCAACTCATAATCAAGCTTCGATAATTTGAACCAGGTATGTAGTGCTAGTAACTGTCCTGAGATCAGGGTGGCTGGTGAGGACATAGTGCTAGTAGCTGTCTTGAGATCAGGGTGGCTGGTGAGGACATAGTCCTAGTAGCTGTCCTGAGATCAGGGTGGCTGGTGAGGACATAGTGCTAGTAGCTGTCTTGAGATCAGGGTGGCTGGTGAGGACATAGTCCTAGTAGCTGGTCTGAGATCAGGGTGGCTGGTGAGGACATAGTCCTAGTAGCTGTCCTGAGATCAGGGTGGCTGGTGAGGACATAGTGCTAGTAGCTGTCCTGAGATCAGGGTGGCTGGTGAGGACATAGTCCTAGTAGCTGTCCTGAGATCAGGGTGGCTGGTGAGGACATAGTGCTAGTAGCTGTCCTGAGATCAGGGTGGCTGGTGAGGACATAGTGCTAGTAGCTGTCCTGAGATCAGGGTGGCTGGTGAGGACATAGTCCTAGTAGCTGTCCTGAGATCAGGGTGGCTGGTGAGGACATAGTCCTAGTAGCTGTCTTGAGATCAGGGTGGCTGGTGAGGACATAGTCCTAGTAGCTGTCTTGAGATCAGGGTGGCTGGTGAGGACATAGTGCTAGTAGCTGTCTTGAGATCAGGGTGGCTGGTGAGGACATAGTGCTAGTAGCTGTCCTGAGATCAGGGTGGCTGGTGAGGACATAGTCCTAGTAGCTGTCCTGAGATCAGGGTGGCTGGTGAGGACATAGTCCTAGTAGCTGTCCTGAGATCAGGGTGGCTGGTGAGGACATAGTCCTAGTAGCTGTCCTGAGATCAGGGTGGCTGGTGAGGACATAGTGCTAGTAGCTGTCTTGAGATGAGGGTGGCTGGTGAGGACATAGTGCTAGTAGCTGTCTTGAGATCAGGGTGGCTGGTGAGGACATAGTGCTAGTAGCTGTCTTGAGATCAGGGTGGCTGGTGAGGACATAGTGCTAGTAGCTGTCTTGAGATCAGGGTGGCTGGTGAGGACATAGTGCTAGTAGCTGTCCTGAGATCAGGGTGGCTGGTGAGGACATAGTGCTAGTAGCTGTCCTGAGATCAGGGTGGCTGGTGAGGACATAGTGCTAGTAGCTGTCCTGAGATCAGGGTGGCTGGTGAGGACATAGTGCTAGTAACTGTCTTGAGATCAGGGTGGCTGGTGAGGACATAGTCCTAGTAACTGTCCTGAGATCGGGGTGGCTGGTGAGGACATAGTGCTAGTAACTGTCCTGAGATCAGGGTGGCTGGTGAGGACATAGTCCTAGTAACTGTCTTGAGATCAGGGTGGCTGGTGAGGACATAGTGCTAGTAGCTGTCCTGAGATCAGGGTGGCTGGTGAGGACATAGTGCTAGTAACTGTCTTGAGATCAGGGTGGCTGGTGAGGACATAGTCCTAGTAGCTGTCCTGAGATCAGGGTGGCTGGTGAGGACATAGTCCTAGTAGCTGTCCTGAGATCAGGGTGGCTGGTGAGGACATAGTGCTAGTAGCTGTCCTGAGATCAGGGTGGCTGGTGAGGACATAGTGCTAGTAACTGTCTTGAGATGAGGGTGGCTGGTGAGGACATAGTGCTAGTAGCTGTCCTGAGATCAGGGTGGCTGGTGAGGACATAGTGCTAGTAACTGTCCTGAGATCAGGGTGGCTGGTGAGGACATAGTGCTAGTAGCTGTCCTGAGATCAGGGTGGCTGGTGAGGACATAGTGCTAGTAACTGTCCTGAGATCAGGGTGGCTGGTGAGGACATAGTGCTAGTAACTGTCTTGAGATCAGGGTGGCTGGTGAGGACATAGTGCTAGTAACTGTCCTGAGATCAGGGTGGCTGGTGAGGACATAGTGCTAGTAACTGTCCTGAGATCAGGGTGGCTGGTGAGGACATAGTGCTAGTAGCTGTCCTGAGATCAGGGTGGCTGGTGAGGACATAGTGCTAGTAGCTGTCCTGAGATCAGGGTGGCTGGTGAGGACATAGTCCTAGTAGCTGTCCTGAGATCAGGGTGGCTGGTGAGGACATAGTGCTAGTAGCTGTCTTGAGATCAGGGTGGCTGGTGAGGACATAGTCCTAGTAGCTGTCCTGAGATCAGGGTGGCTGTTGAGGACATAGTGCTAGTAGCTGTCTTGAGATGAGGGTGGCTGGTGAGGACATAGTCCTCGGGCAAAAATAAACATTTGCACCCCTTGTGGTCCCCAGGGCCATTATTAAGAAACCCTGTTTTACGATATCTGATGGCTATCTGCTTTCCTGGTAAAGACGACGGATGTCTGTTCACTGCTTGCTGATTGGTCCCAGATGTGATCTGTTTGTGATACAACAACTTTTCAACACAATCTTCTTTCAGTAAATGTGTCCTTCCTTGTGTCCTTCCCCTCATCAGAGTATTGATGGAGATTTAAGGAGGAATCCACTTTAGACCATTGACATGCACCCCTTGATGTTGTTTACTACTTTGTGTCATGCTAATCTCCTTCCCCGACATTTACTGATGGGTGTGTCCCACTAATATCATTCCTCCCTCCCAGATATTTACTAATTTCCTTCCCTATTCCTAGACATTGGGCACGTTCTTCTGCCCAGGCATTGCTGTCGCATGTCAGATCTTACACATGCCTGGATAGACATTTTATTCATTAGCTAACCACTTCATATGTTATAACAATCTGGTGCCCGGCGGCAAAGTTGATGACATGGCACGCAACCATTGGTTGATGCATGCAACGTCTGATCAGGGGAACGCGACCCTATACTGATGTGTGTAACACTTATCTCCTTCCCCCCCTCCCAGACATCTCCCCTGCTGAGCTGGATGCACTATGGAGAGAACCCCCGTATACGCTGGCGGGAACCAATGAGCACTTCCCAGGAAATGATGTTATGATTCCAGGTAACTACAGTAAAAGCCTTAAAGCGTTCGATGACATAAAACATCCAGCTGATTCAATCCCAATTAAGTCCTGCGTGAGTTATATTGCCCAGACAAATGTTGAGTTTGAATGCTTCTGGATGTGTACTGTAGCAAACAATGAAACATTGTATTACACAATAGTCTCAACAGTCCCAGGTTGAGGAAGTGTTGGGCACATCCATCCTCTCTGTACAATGTGACAACAGCATGGGGAAGCCAACCTAGCTACTCATGAAGCCTTTTTGATTGTTTTTCTGTGTTTCTGTGTGTGTGTGTGTGTGTGTGTGTGTGTGTGTGTGTGTGTGTGTGTGTGTGTGTGTGTGTGTGTGTGTGTGTGTGTGTGTGTGTGTGTGTGTGTGTGTGTGTGTGTGTGTGTGTGTGTGCACGCAGGTGTGTGTGTGTGTGTGTGTGTTTGTGCACGCAGGTGTGTGTGTGTGTGTGTGTATGTGTGTGTGTGTGTGTGTGTGTGTGTGTGTGTGTGTGTGTGTGTGTGTGTGTGTGTGTGTGTGTGTGTGTGTGTGTGTGTGTGTGTGTGTGTGTGTGTGCACGCAGGTGTGTGTGTGTGTGTGTGTTTGTGCACGCAGGTGTGTGTGTGTGTGTGTGTATGTGTGTGTGTGTGTGTGTGTGTGTGTGTGTGTGTGTGTGTGTGTGTGTGTGTGTGTGTGTGTGTGTGTGTGTGTGTGTGTGCACGCAGGTGTGTGTGTGTGTGTGTGTTTGTGCACGCAGGTGTGTGTGTGTGTGTGTGTGTGTGTGTGTGTGTGTGTGTGTGTGTGTGTGTGTGTGTGTGTGTGTGTGTGTGTGTGTGTGTGTGTGTGTGTGTGTGTGTGTGTGTGTGTGTGTGTCACACAACACGGGGGAAGCCTCCAGCGGTCAGGACAGCTTAAGCAGGTCGTTATATTATAATAGACCATCTGGGAGAGGCAGTACGTTAATAGATGGGTGGGCTTTGATAGACTCTTTATGTTCTGTTGATGTTCTGGAGGAAACAGACTAATCACTGTTGAAATCCTCATCAGCTGGACCACAGAATATACCGTACACCAGCAGTTATGTAACTGTTAGTGTGAATGTTTCCTCATACAGTAACAGAGACAAACCTCCAATTCCTTCACTTTGTCTGGTTACCTTGACTGGTTTGCGTTCCAGAAGGATATACGATGAAGCATCGTGGTCTCCATTCCCTCTTCACAGTTGTCACAAAACAACGTTGCTCCACGATCTTGCACTTGCTTACAGAGCACATGTAGCTGACACAAAAGTCTATTTTAAAATCAACCTCCCGAAACAGCTGTCTCACCCGTTCCTTCCTGAGGGTTCCTCTGACCTGACCTGACCTCTGTTTCCTGTCTTCTCCAGTGGTGGAGAGGGTGGAGGGGCTGGGGGTGGAGTCTGGGAGCGGGGAGGCGGAGCCGGACAGTTACTGGAAGAGGAAGGAGGCGTTCACCAGAGGAAGCACCGTGTCACTGTCCGTGGGAGAGAGATTCTCCTCAGGTACTGTTCTGCTCACAGATACTCTGTACGGATGTGCTCCAATTGGTACCCTAATACCTAGAGGTGCACTTTTGACCCACACGGTGCTATTTGGGCCAGCCAGGGTGTCTCTCTCTCTATTCCTGCCGTGGATGTGCTAACTGCTAACGTTGCGGTGTTAACAGCTGCTGGTCATGGTTGTGTGGTGTGATACTGTCATCACATCTCTATTGTACCCTGTCGGTATTCTACACAGTCGACTATATAATCACTGTATCGTTCATGTTGTCTGTATGTAAAGTACGTCAACATCCTGTAAGAAAACTGACTTCATGCTAACGTTACAGTAGACACAGCTACTTAGCTACTCTACGGTTCTCTGTGTCTTTCCTCCAGCAGGTTCCCGTGTAGCTCTCCCCCAAATGGACCTAATGTTAAAGGGTCCCTTTAAAACTCCACTAAGAGTCACTCCAGGCTGTGATACACTATAATACACTCACTGAGCATGACTCTATAATACACTCACTGAGCATGACTCTATAGTACACTCACTGAGCAAGACTCTATAAGCATGAAGCATTAGCATGAAGTCAGTTTTCTTCCGGCGCCGAAAAGAGATGGCTGCCTCGCTTCGTGTTCCTTGGAAAATATGCAGTATTTTGTTTTTTTACGTGTTATTTCTTACATCGGTACCCCGGGTAATCTTAGGTTTCATTACATACAGTCGGGAGGAACTACTGAATATACGATTAACGTCAACTCATCATCGTTCCTACCAGGAATATGACTTTCCCGAAACGGATCCAGTGTTTTGCCTTCCACACAATACAATGGATCTGATCCCAGCCGGCGACCCTGTGCGACGCCGAAAAAGGGGAAAACGTGGCGGTCTCGTGGTCAGGCTTCGGAGACGGGCACATCGCGCTCCACTCCCTAGCATACTACTCGCCAATGTCCAGTCTCTTGACAATAAGGTTGATGAAATCCGAGCACGGGTAGCATTCCAGAGAGACATCAGGGATTGCAACGTGCTCTGCTTCACGGAAACATGGCTAACTCAAGGGACGCTAACGGAGTCGGTGCAGCCAGCTGGTTTCTTCATGCATCGCGCCGACAGAAACAAACATCTTTCCGGTAAGAAGAGGGGCGGGGGGGTATGCCTTATGATTAACGAGAAGTGGTGTGATCATCATAACAACACACAAGAACTCAAGTCGTTCTGTTCACCTGATCTAGAACTCCTCACAATCAAATGTCGACCGCATTATCTACCAAGGGAATTCTCGTCAATCATAATCACAGCCGTATACATTCCACCCCAAGCAGACACATCGATGGCCCTGAACGAACTTTATCTGACTCTTTGTAAACTGGAAACCACACACCCTGAGGCTGCATTCATCGTAGCTGGGGATTTTAACAAGGCTAATCTAAAAACAAAACTCCCTAAATTCTATCAGCATATCGATTGTGCTACCAAGGCTGGAAAAACACTAGACCATTGTTATACTAATTTCCGCGACGCTTATAAGGCCCTCCCCCGCCCCCCTTTCGGAAAAGCTGACCACGACTCCATTTTGTTGATTCCAGCCTACAAACAAAAAACTCAAACAACAAGCTCCCGCGCTCAGGTCTGTTCAACGCTGGTCCGACCAATCTGAATCCACGCTTCAAGACTGCTTCGATCACGCGGATTGGAATATGTTCCGCATCGCGTCCAACAACAATATTGACGAATATGCTGATTCGGTGAGCGAGTTCATTAGGAAGTGCATTGACGATGTCGTACCCACAGCAACGATAAAAACATTCCCAAACCAGAAACCGTGGATTGACGGCAGCATTCGCGTGAAACTGAAAGCGCGAACCACTGCTTTTAACCAGGGCAAGGTGACCGGAAGCATGACCGAATACAAACAGTGTAGCTATTCTCTCCGCAAGGCAATCAAACAGGCTAAGTCTCAGTACAGAGACAAAATCGAGTCGAAATTCAACAGCTCAGACACAAGAGGTATGTGGCAGGGTCTACAGTCAATCACGGATTACAAAAAGAAAACCAGCCCCGTCGAGGACCAGGATGTCTTGCTCCCAGACAGGCTAAACAACTTTTTTGCCCGCTTTGAGGACAATACAGTGCCACTGACACGGCCCCCTACCAAAACCTGCGGGCTCTCCTTCACTGCAGCCGAGGTGAGTAAAACATTTAAACGTGTTAACCCTCGCAAGGCTGCAGGCCCAGACGGCATTCCCAGCCGCGTCCTCAGAGCATGCGCAGACCAGCTGGCTGGTGTGTTTACGGACATATTCAATCAATCCTTATCCCAGTCTGCTGTTCCCACATGCTTCAAGAGGGCCACCATTGTTCCTGTTCCCAAGAAAGCTAAGGTAACTGAGCTAAACGACTACCGCCCCGTAGCACTCACTTCCGTCATCATGAAGTGCTTTGAGAGACTAGTCAAGGACCATATCACCTCCACCCTACCGGACACCCTAGACCCACTCCAATTTGCTTACCGACCCAATAGGTCCACAGACGACGCAATCGCAACCACACTGCACACTGCCCTAACCCATCTGGACAAGAGGAATACCCATGTGAGAATGCTGTTCATCGATTACAGCTCAGCATTTAACACCATAGTACCCTCCAAACTCGTCATCAAGCTCGAGACCCTGGGTCTCGACCCCGCCCTGTGCAACTGGGTCCTGGACTTCCTGACGGGCCGCCCCCAGGTGGTGAGGGTAGGTAACAACATCTCCACCCCGTTGATCCTCAACACCGGGGCCCCACAAGGGTGCGTTCTGAGCCCTCTCCTGTACTCCCTGTTCACCCACGACTGCGTGGCCATGCACGCCTCCAACTCAATCATCAAGTTTGCGGATGACACTATAGTGGTAGGCTTGATCACCAACAACGACGAGACGGCCTACAGGGAGGAGGTGAGGGCCCTCGGAGTGTGGTGTCAGGAAAATAACCTCATACTCAACGTCAACAAAACAAAGGAGATGATTGTGGACTTCAGGAAACAGCAGAGGGAGCACCCCCCTATCCACATCGACGGGTCAGTAGTGGAGAAGGTGGAAAGTTTTAAGTTCCTCGGTGTACACATCACGGACAAACTGAATTGGTCCACCCACACAGACAGCGTTGTGAAGAAGGCGCAGCAGCGCCTCTTCAACCTCAGGAGGCTGAAGAAATTCGGCTTGTCACCAAAAGCCCTCACAAACTTCTACAGATGCACAATCGAGAGCATCCTGTCGGGCTGTATCACCGCCTGGTACGGCAACTGCTCCGCCCACAACCGTAAGGCTCTCCAGAGGGTAGTGAGGTCTGCAGAACGCATCACCAGGGGCAAACTACCTGCCCTCCAGGACACCTACACCACCCGATGTCACAGGAAGGCCATAAAGATCATCAAGGACAACAACCACCCAAGCCACTGCCTGTTCACCCCGCTATCATCCAGAAGGCGAGGTCAGTACAGGTGCATCAAAGCAGGGACCGAGAGACTGAAAAACAGCTTCTATCTCAAGGCCATCAGACTGTTAAACAGCCACCACTAACATTTAGCGGCCGCTGCCAACATACTGACTCAACTCCAGCCACTTTAAAAATGGGAATTGATGGAAATTATGTAAAAATGTACCACTAGCCACTTTAAGCAATGCCACTTAATACAATGTTTACATACCCTACATTACCCATCTCATATGTATATATACTGTACTCTATATCATCTACTGCATCTTGCCATCTTTATGCAATACATGTACCACTAGCCACTTTAAACTATGCCACTTTATGTTTACATACCCTACAGTACTCATCTCATACGTATATACCGTACTCTATACCATCTACTGCATCTGCCATGCCGTTCTGTACCACCACTCATTCATATATCTTTATGTACATATTCTTTATCCCTTTACACTTGTGTGTGTGTGTAAGGTAGTAGTGTGGAATTGTTAGGTTAGATTACTGTTGGTTATTACTGCATTGTCGGAACTAGAAGCACAAGCATTTCGCTACACTCGCATTAACATCTGCTAACCATGTGTATGTGACTAATAAAATTTGATTTGATTTGATTTTATAATACACTCACTGAGCATGACTCTATAACACACTCACTGAGCATGACTCTATAATAAACTCACTGAGCATGACTATAATACACTCACTGAGCATTACTCTATAATACACTCACTGAGCATGACTCTACAATACACTCACTGAGCATGACTCTATAATACACTCACTGAGCATGACTCTATAATACACTCACTGAGCATGACTCTATAATACACTCACTGAGCATGACTCTACAATACACTCACTGAGCATGGCTCTATAATACACTCACTGAGCATGACTCTATAATACACTCACTGAGCATGACTCTATAATACACTCACTGAGCATGACTCTACAATACACTCACTGAGCATAACTCTACAATACACTCACTGAGAATGACTATAATACACTCACTGAGCATGACTATAATACACTCACTGAGCATGACTCTATAACACACTCACTGAGCATGACTCTATAATACACTCACTGAGCATGACTCTACAATACACTCACTGAGCATGACTCTACAATACACTCACTGAGCATGACTCTATAACACACTCACTGAGCATGACTCTATAATACACTCACTGAGCATGACTATAATACACTCACTGAGCATGACTCTATAACACACTCACTGAGCATGACTCTATAATACACTCACTGAGCATGACTCTATAATACACTCACTGAGCATGACTCTACAATACACTCACTGAGCATGACTCTATAATACACTCACTGAGCATGACTCTATAATACACTCACTGAGCATGACTCTATAATACACTCACTGAGCATGACTCTACAATACACTCACTGAGCATGACTCTATAATACACTCACTGAGCATGGCTCTATAATAAACTCACTGAGCATGACTCTATAATACACTCACTGAGCATGACTCTATAATACACTCACTGAGCATGACTCTACAATACACTCACTGAGCATGACTCTATAATACACTCACTGAGCATGACTATAATACACTCACTGAGCATGACTCTATAACACACTCACTGAGCATGACTCTATAACACACTCACTGAGCATGACTCTATAATACACTCACCGAGCATGACTCTATAATACACTCACTGAGCATGACTCTATAATACACTCACTGAGCATGACTCTATAACACACTCACTGAGCATGACTCTATAATACACTCACTGAGCATGACTCTACAATACATTCACTGAGCATGACTCTATAATACACTCACTGAGCATGACTCTATAACACACTCACTGAGCATGACTCTATAATACACTCACTGAGCATGACTCTACAATACACTCACTGAGCATGACTCTACAATACACTCACTGAGCATGACTATAACACATTCGGAAAAGTTACTCCTAAACGTTTTACCTCTGCATGTTGATGTCTACATTACAATATGACAGTATCAGTCAATCCTCCCACCGGTGATCTCGAGACTGACAGTGTGTATGTGTGCTTGTGTACGTGCTTTTTTGTGTAGACGTGGTGCTGGTGTTCAGCGGTCGGCGGCGCTCAGGTGTAATACCTGACTCTGAAATACAGGAGGCGCTCCGTACCAGACTCAGGGTTGTCGAGAGCAACAGTCAGGACGTCATCCAGCTCTTCAAGGTTAGTCACAGGTCATAGGTCAGGGGTTAGAGGTCACAGGTCAAGGCATACCAAAACAGATGACCCTGCCTAGACCAGTGGTGCAGTTCCAACCGTTGTCCTGCTAAAAGTTGTTTCTCCCTGATGTAGATGCTAGTGGTCGGTAGAGAATTAAGGTGACCTCTGCATCCTCGCTGTTTCTTCATCAATGTCTTCGGTTCTTCTGCCTCCCTACAGGACCTGTCTGCCCGTCTGGTGTCTGTCCACGCTGAGAAGGACAGCTTTGTCATCACCTTCAAGACTGTAGAGGAGATGTGGAAGTTCTCTACCTACCTGGCTCTAGGTGTGCTGTACTATCATAGTCTACCTACCTGGCTCTAGGTGTGCTGTACTATCCTAGTCTACCTACCTGGCTCTAGGTGTGCTGTACTATCCTAGTCTACCTACCTGGCTCTAGGTGTGCTGTACTATCCTAGTCTACCTACCTGGCTCTAGGTGTGCTGTACTATCATAGTCTACCTACCTGGCTCTAGGTGTGCTGTACTATCATAGTCTACCTACCTGGCTCTAGGTGTGCTGTACTATCCTAGTCTACCTACCTGGCTCTAGGTGTGCTGTACTATCCTAGTCTACCTACCTGGCTCTAGGTGTGCTGTACTATCATAGTCTACCTACCTGGCTCTAGGTGTGCTGTACTATCCTAGTCTACCTACCTGGCTCTAGGTGTGCTGTACTATCCTAGTCTACCTACCTGGCTCTAGGTGTGCTGTACTATCCTAGTCTACCTACCTGGCTCTAGGTGTGCTGTACTATCATAGTCTACCTACCTGGCTCTAGGTGTGCTGTACTATCATAGTCTACCTACCTGGCTCTAGGTGTGCTGTACTATCCTAGTCTACCTACCTGGCTCTAGGTGTGCTGTACTATCCTAGTCTACCTACCTGGCTCTAGGTGTGCTGTACTATCCTAGTCTACTTACCTGGCTCTAGGTGTGCTGTACTATCATAGTCTACCTACCTGGCTCTAGGTGTGCTGTACTATCATAGTCTACCTACCTGGCTCTAGGTGTGCTGTACTATCATAGTCTACCTACCTGGCTCTAGGTGTGCTGTACTATCCTAGTCTACCTACCTGGCTCTAGGTGTGCTGTACTATCATAGTCTACCTACCTGGCTCTAGGTGTGCTGTACTATCATAGTCTACCTGACCTGGATGAAACTCTCATTAACACAGTCTGATGGCTGATTATTACGTCCAGTCTGGTTAGATGTTGCAAATAGGCGCAGAACCAGGATCTGCGTCCCTCACCCAATCCTAACCTAAACCATCAGCCTGGAAGAACCAGACCTTACATCAGGATGTAGGGACAACTTCGTCTTACTTTGTTGTATGTCCAGGCTATGTGGCGCGGTGTCTGGAGAATTTTCTGTGTGACCAGTCGTTCTGGCTGGACGCTGAGCTGCTGAGGGACCTGGAGATCACTGTGACTGTAGACGAGGAACACCTAGCCACACTCTACCTGGGACTGCTGCTGCAGGAGGGTGAACGAACACCTTATGAACTCTTTATGAACACCTTACGAACACCTTATGAACTCTTTATGAACACCTTATTAACACTTTATGAACTCTTAATGAACACCTTATGAACACCTTATGAACACCTTATGAACTCTTTATGAACACCTTATGAACACTTTATGAACTCTTTATGAACACCTTATGAACACCTTATGAACTCTTTATGAACACCTTATGAACACCTTATGAACTCTTTATAGACATCTTATGAACAGTTTACAAACGACTAATGGACAAGTTATAAAGACTTCTATGAACTCCTTATGGACAGCTTGTATTCTCTACTTTCTTGACCCTCATCATCAACAGCAGTTTATATCACACTCTCCTCAGAGCAGAACAGAAGCAAAAAAGTTGTTCCATTTCAAAACATGTTGTTCTAGATACCTAGAAATGAAATGCAACTAAACCTAAACTGATTACATGTTCTAAAATGTTCAGAGATAAATTAAAACAGCAAAACAAAGATGGATGTTTAACTTCATTTAATTTAGAGAGCTATTGTACTACCATGCATTTACATTGTCTGAGTGGGCATAATGTTTAACAAGGAAGTACTCTCCTCCCTAACGCCTGAGAGGAATCAATAGCCAGTGAAAGGAAGAAGTGTTGAGAATAGATTTTTTTATGGATTCTGTGAAGGAGGACAGAGCCTCAGTTCAGTCAAATGTTCATTCTTTACAGAAACCTGCATCCCCCGGGGTGAGCGTGTGTTTGTGTGTGTCTGTTGTTCTCTGCGAGTCATTCAACAGTATTTATCTCTCTCTCCTCCAGGGTCGTTCTTTGCCAAGGCGCTGGTGAGCAGTGGCGAGCACAGTGATGAGGAGGAGGAGCTGTGTTTCAGACGTAATGACTTGCTGATGGTTAGAGACACGGGGCAGGACAGTCACTGGGAGGGCACCCTTCTCTCCACCGGACAACACGGACTAGTGCCTGTCAACACCATGCAGCCGCTGCCATACCCCTTCTACCAGTGAGTTACCTAGTCTCTACCCCTAACCCATATCTCTTCTACCAGTGAGTTACCTAGTCTCTACCCCCTAACCCATACCCCTTCTACCAGTGAGTTACCTGGTCTCTGTCCCTTAACCCATACCCCTTCTACCAGTGAGTTACCTAGTCTCTACCCCTAACCCATACCCCTTCTACCAGTGAGTTACCTAGTCTCTATCCCTTAACCCATACCTCTTCTACCAGTGAGTTACCTAGTCTCTACCCCTAACCCATACCCCTTCTACCAGTGAGTTACCTAGCCTCTACCCCCTAACCCATACCCCTTCTACCAGTGAGTTACCTAGCCTCTACCCCCTAACCCATACCCCTTCTACCAGTGAGTTACCTAGTCTCTGTCCCTTAACCCATACCTCTTCTACCAGTGAGTTACCTAGTCTCTATCCCTTAACCCATACCCCTTCTACCAGTGAGTTACCTAGTCTCTACCCCCTAATCCATACCTCTTCTACCAGTGAGTTACCTAGTCTCTACCCCTTAACCCATACCCCTTCTACCAGTGAGTTACCTAGTCTCTACCCCCTAACCCATACCTCTTCTACCAGTGAGTTACCTAGTCTCTACCCCTTAACCCATACCCCTTCTACCAGTGAGTTACCTGGTCTCTACCCCTAACCCATACCTCTTCTACCAGTGAGTTACCTAGTCTCTACCCCTTAACCCATACCCCTTCTACCAGTGAGTTACCTGGTCTCTACCCCCTAACCCATATCTCTTCTACCAGTGAGTTACCTAGTCTCTATCCCTTAACCCATACCCCTTCTACCAGTGAGTTACCTAGTCTCTATCCCTTAACCCATACCCATTCTACCAGTGAGTTACCTAGTCTCTATCCCTTAACCCATACCCCTTCTACCAGTGAGTTACCTAGTCTCTACCCCTAACCCATACCCCTTCTACCAGTGAGTTACCTAGTCTCTATCCCTTAACCCATACCCATTCTACCAGTGAGTTACCTAGTCTCTATCCCTTAACCCATACCCCTTCTACCAGTGAGTTACCTAGTCTCTACCCCTAACCCATACCCCTTCTACCAGTGAGTTACCTAGTCTCTACCCCCTAACCCATACCCCTTCTACCAGTGAGTTACCTAGTCTCTATCCCTTAACCCATACCTCATTCTACCAGTGAGTTACCTAGTCTCTACCCCTTAACCCATACCCCTTCTACCAGTGAGTTACCTAGCCTCTACCCCCTAACCCATACCCCTTCTACCAGTGAGTTACCTAGCCTCTACCCCCTAACCCATACCCCTTCTACCAGTGAGTTACCTAGTCTCTGTCCCTTAACCCATATCTCTTCTACCAGTGAGTTACCTGGTCTCTACCCCCTAACCCATACCCCTTCTACCAGTGAGTTACCTAGTCTCTACCCCTAACCCATACCTCTTCTACCAGTGAGTTATCTAGTCTCTACCCCCTAACCCATACCTCTTCTACCAGTGAGTTACCTAGTCTCTACCCCCTAATCTATATCTCTTCTACCAGTGAGTTACCTAGTCTCTACCCCTTAACCCATATCTCTTCTACCAGTGAGTTATCTAGTCTCTACCCCCTAACCCATACCTCTTCTACCAGTGAGTTACCTAGTCTCTACCCCTTAACCCATACCCCTTCTACCAGTGAGTTACCTGGTCTCTACCCCCTAACCCATATCTCTTCTACCAGTGAGTTACCTAGTCTCTATCCCTTAACCCATACCCCTTCTACCAGTGAGTTACCTAGTCTCTACCCCTAACCCATATCTCTTCTACCAGTGAGTTACCTAGTCTCTACCCCTAACCCATACCCCTTCTACCAGTGAGTTACCTAGTCTCTATCCCTTAACCCATACCCCTTCTACCAGTGAGTTACCTAGTCTCTACCCCCTAACCCATACCCCTTCTACCAGTGAGTTACCTAGTCTCTACCCCCTAACCCATACCCCTTCTACCAGTGAGTTACCTAGTCTCTATCCCTTAACCCATACCCATTCTACCAGTGAGTTACCTAGTCTCTATCCCTTAACCCATACCCCTTCTACCAGTGAGTTACCTAGTCTCTACCCCTAACCCATACCCCTTCTACCAGTGAGTTACCTAGTCTCTGTCCCTTAACCCATATCTCTTCTACCAGTGAGTTACCTGGTCTCTACCCCCTAACCCATACCCCTTCTACCAGTGAGTTACCTAGTCTCTACCCCTAACCCATACCTCTTCTACCAGTGAGTTATCTAGTCTCTACCCCCTAACCCATACCTCTTCTACCAGTGAGTTACCTAGTCTCTACCTCTAACCCATATCTCTTCTACCAGTGAGTTACCTAGTCTCTACCCCTAACCCATACCTCTTCTACCAGTGAGTTATCTAGTCTCTACCCCCTAACCCATACCTCTTCTACCAGTGAGTTACCTAGTCTCTACCCCCTAATCTATATCTCTTCTACCAGTGAGTTACCTAGTCTCTACCCCTAACCCATACCCCTTCTACCAGTGAGTTACCTAGTCTCTACCCCCTAACCCATACCCCTTCTACCAGTGAGTTACCTAGCCTCTACCCCCTAACCCATATCTCTTCTACCAGTGAGTTACCTAGTCTCTACCCCTAACCCATACCCCTTCTACCAGTGAGTTACCTAGCCTCTACCCCCTAACCCATATCTCTTCTACCAGTGAGTTACCTAGTCTCTACCCCCTAACCCATATCTCTTCTACCAGTGAGTTACCTAGTCTCTACCCCCTAACCCATACCTCTTCTACCAGTGAGTTTTCTAGTCTCTATCCCTTAACCCATACCTCTTCTACCAGTGAGTTATCTAGTCTCTATCCCTTAACCCATACCCCTTCTACCAGTGAGTTACCTAGTCTCTACGCCCTAACCCATGCCCCTTCTACCAGTAAATTACCCAGTCTCTACCCCCTAACCCATACCTCTTCTACCTGTAAGTTACCTAGTCTCTATACCCTAACCCATACCGTTTCTACCAGTGAGTTACCTAGTCTCTATTCCCTAACCCATACCTCTTCTACCATCATATGCTGTATGTACACCTTATAACATGACACAGTGACATACCCAGTCACACTATAAACTATCAACCTCTATCCCTGCATTTCCTCTCACCTCTTATTTTGTAGTGAAATATGGCAGCATTTTGTGCCAAGCTAATGTGTTTCCTGTTTGTGTAGGTGGTTCCTGAGGAAGTACCCTGGCTGTGCCGGATGCTCCCCTTCAGAGAGAGGACAGTTTGACCACCCTATAGGTAAGGACCTAAATCTAAGCCTTCAGAGAGAGGACAGTTTGACCACCCTATAAGTAAGGACCTAAATCTAAGCCTTCAGAGAGAGGACAGTTTGACCAGCCTGTAGGTGAGGCCCTAAGCCTTCAGAGAGAGGACAGTTTGACCATCCTATAGGTGAGGTCTTAACCCTAAGCCTTCAGAGAGAGGACAGTTTGACTAGCCTATAGGTAAGGACCTAAATCTAAGCCTTCAGAGAGAGGACAGTTTGACCAGGCTGTAGGTGAGGCCCTAAGCCTTCAGAGAGAGGACAGTTTGACTAGCCTATAGGTAAGGCCCTAACCCTAAGCCTTCAGAGAGAGGACAGTTTGACCAGCCTATAGGTAAGGCCCTAACCCTAAGCCTTCAGAGAGAGGACAGTTTGACCAATCTACAGGTGAGGCCCTAAGCCTTCAGAGAGAGGACAGTTTGACTACCCTATAGGTGAGGTCTTAACCCTAACCCTTCAGAGAGAGGACAGTTTGACCAGCCTACAGGTGAGGCCCTAAGCCTTCAGAGAGAGGACAGTTTGACCAGCCTACAGGTGAGGCCCTAAGCCTTCAGAGAGAGGACAGTTTGACTACCCTATAGGTGAGGTCTTAACCCTAACCCTTCAGAGAGAGGACAGTTTGACCAGCCTACAGGTGAGGCCCTAAGCCTTCAGAGAGAGGACAGTTTGACTACCCTATAGGTGAGGCCCTAACCCTTCAGAGAGAGGACAGTTTGACTACCCTATAGGTGAGGCCCTAACCCTTCAGAGAGAGGACAGTTTGACCATCCTATAGGTGAGGTCTTAACCCTTCAGAGAGAGGACAGTTTGACTACCCTATAGGTGAGGCCCTAACCCTTCAGAGAGAGGACAGTTTGACTACCCTATAGGTGAGGCCCTAACCCTTCAGAGAGAGGACAGTTTGACCATCCTATAGGTGAGGCCCTAACCCTTCAGAGAGAGGACAGTTTGACTACCCTATAGGTGAGGCCCTAACCCTTCAGAGAGAGGACAGTTTGACCATCCTATAGGTGAGGCCCTAACCCTTCAGAGAGAGGACAGTTTGACTACCCTATAGGTGAGGTCTTAACCTTTCAGAGAGAGGACAGTTTGACTACCCTATAGGTGAGGCCCTAACCCTTCATATAGAGGACAGTTTGACCAGCCTATAGGTAAGGCCCTAACCCTTCAGAGAGAGGACAGTTTGACCATCCTATAGGTGAGGCCCTAACCCTTCAGAGAGAGGACAGTTTGACTACCCTATAGGTGAGGTCTTAACCCTTCAGAGAGAGGACAGTTTGACCAGCCTATAGGTAAGGCCCTAACCCTAACCCTTCAGAGAGAGGACAGTTTGACCATCCTATAGGTGAGGCCGTAACCCTTCAGAGAGAGGACAGTTTGACCAGCCTATAGGTAAGGCCCTAACCCTAACCCTTCAGAGAGAGGACAGTTTGACCATCCTATAGGTGAGGCCGTAACCCTTCAGAGAGAGGACAGTTTGACCAGCCTATAGGTAAGGCCCTAACCCTAACCCTTCAGAGAGAGGACAGTTTGACCAGCCTATAGGTAAGGCCCTAACCCTAACCCTTCAGAGAGAGGACAGTTTGACCATCCTATAGGTGAGGCCGTAACCCTTCAGAGAGAGGACAGTTTGACCAGCCTATAGGTAAGGCCCTAACCCTTCAGTGAGAGGACAGTTTGACCATCCTACAGGTGAGGTCTTAACCCTTCAGAGAGAGGACAGTTTGACCAGCCTACAGTTGAGAGCAGGAACCTTCTACCTACGCCACACTACACTCATGCCATGGCCAGTGTTCAATATAAATACAAGGCATTTCCTCCAACCCCCTGTCCTCTCCCTTCTCCCTGCAGTAACTGGTTCCTGTGAGGCTGTAGTGGACCATAACCCAGTAGGTTGTGATGAGCTCCAGCTGAGTCGAGGTGACCTGATTGAGATACAGGGGATGCTACTCCGAGGTCTGGACATGTTCATAGGAACACACTGCTCTACAGGAAACACTGGCTTCGTACACAAGGCTCACGTGAAGCCACTCAACGCCAAACCACTGTAAGAGCAATACATTTACATTTTTACATTTTAGCCATTTAGCAGACTTTCTTATCCAAAGGAGGGTGGTGGGATACTCTTTGAAGAGGTAGGGTTTCAGGTGCTTTCAGAAGATGGACAGGGACTCTGCCTCCCAAGAGACCAGAGGCGGCAGAACGGAGAGCTCGGGTTGGGATATACGGTTTGAGCATAGCTTGAAGGTTGGGAGGGGCAGTTCCTCTTGCTGTTCTGTAGGTAAGCACCACGTCATGTAGTGGATACGAGCTTCGACTGGAAGCCAGTGGAGTGTGAGGAGGAGCGGGGTGACATGGGAGAACTTGGGAAGGTTGAACACCTGGCGGGCTGCAGCGTTCTGAATAAGTTTCATAGGTTTGATGGCACTGTAAGCGCTATACATAACAGCATTACAATAACAAACCACTGTGAGGGCTATACATAACAGTATTACAATACCATACCACTGTGAGGGCTATACATTACAGTATTACAATACCATACCACTGTGAGGGCTATACATAACAGTATTACAATACCATACCACTGTGAGGGCTATACATAACAGTATTACAATACCATATCACTGTGAGGGCTATACATTACAGTATTACAATACCAAACCACTGTGAGGGCTATACATTACAGTATTACAATACCAAACCACTGTGAGGGCTATACATTACAGTATTACAATACCATACCACTGTGAGGGCTATACATAACAGTATTACAATACCATACCACTGTGAGGGCTATACATTACAGTATTACAATACCAAACCACTGTGAGGGCTATACATTACAGTATTACAATACCAAACCACTGTGAGGGCTATACATTACAGTATTACAATACCAAACCACTGTGAGGGCTATACATAACAGTATTACAATACCATACCACTGTGAGGATCATACATAACAGTATTACAATACCAAACCACTGTGAGGACTACATTTTACAGTATTACAATACCAAACCACTGTGAGGATCATACATAACAGTATTACAATACCAAACCACTGTGAGGATCATACATAACAGTATTACAATACCAAACCACTGTGAGGGCTATACATTACAGTATTACAATACCAAACCACTGTGAGGGCTATACATAACAGCATTACAATACCAAATCACTATTCGCTTACACTGATTTGGTTGTGAACAGTTATTGTGAACACAAATAGGTGTTTGTTCCACAATAATGTGCTCACAAGTTGTTTGTGCACAATCTAATTTACACAATTTATATTTTCTTTCAAAAAACATTTTTATTCACCCGTCAACTCTTCTCAGTCTTCTAGGAACAGTTTAGACCGCAGACAATGTGTCACGTTTTCTGTTCACATTTACATGTTCTATCTGTTTATCTGTTGTCAATAGTAGAGGCTTCAGGTGGAGGGATAGAGGGAGGGATGGAGGTGTAAAGAGATGGATGGTTGGAGAGATGGGCTGGGATGGAGGGATGGAGGTGTAAAGAGATGGATGGTTGGAGAGATGGGCTGGGATGGAGGGATGGATGGATGGAGTGATGGAGGGATGGAGGTGTAAAGAGATGGATGGTTGGAGAGATGGGCTGGGATGGAGTGATGGAGGGATGGAGTGATGGAGGGATGGAGGTGTAAAGAGATGGATGGTTGGAGAGATGGGCTGGGATGGAGGGATGGATGGATGGAGTGATGGAGGGATGGAGGTGTAAAGAGATGGATGGTTGGAGAGATGGGCTGGGATGGAGGGATGGATGGATGGAGTGATGGAGGGATGGAGGTGTAAAGAGATGGATGGTTGGAGAGATGGGCTGGGATGGAGTGATGGAGGGATGGAGTGATGGAGGGATGGAGGTGTAAAGAGATGGATGGTTGGAGAGATGGGCTGGGATGGAGTGATGGAGGGATGGAGTGATGGAGGGATGGAGGTGTAAAGAGATGGATGGTTGGAGAGATGGGCTGGGATGGAGGGATGGAGGTGTAAAGAGATGGATGGTTGGAGAGATGGGCTGGGATGGAGTGATGGAGGGATGGAATGATGGAGGGATGGAGGTGTAAAGAGATGGATGGTTGGAGAGATGGGCTGGGATGGAGGGATGGATGGATGGAGTGATGGAGGGATGGAGGTGTAAAGAGATGGATGGAGGGATGGAGGTGTAAAGAGATGGATGGTTGGAGAGATGGGCTGGGATGGAGGGATGGATGGATGGAGTGATGGAGGGATGGAGGTGTAAAGAGATGGATGGTTGGAGAGATGGGCTGGGATGGAGTGATGGAGGGATGGAGTGATGGAGGGATGGAGGTGTAAAGAGATGGATGGTTGGAGAGATGGGCTGGGATGGAGTGATGGAGGGATGGAGTGATGGAGGGATGGAGGTGTAAAGAGATGGATGGTTGGAGAGATGGGCTGGGATGGAGTGATGGAGGGATGGAGTGATGGAGAATTGGAGGTGTAAAGAGATGGATGGTTGGAGAGATGGGCTGGGATGGAGGGATGGAGAGATGGAGTGATGGAGGGATGGAGGTGTAAAGAGATGGATGGTTGGAGAGATGGGCTGGGATGGAGGGATGGAGAGAAGGAGGGTGGAGCGATGGAGGGGTGGTTGAGAGCAGAGTCATGTGGGTGATAATGCTTTCTTTGTCTCTCTCCCCCTCCCTCTCTCTGTCCTCTCTCTACTCTCTCACTCTCGCTCTCTCTTCCTCCCTCTCAGAGATGGACAACTTGTGTTTCTGAGTGAGGAGGAGCGTGCATCTCTTTCCCAGGTTAACCCCTGCAGTACTGAGCCCAGAGACAGTGGCCTGCTAGAGAGACTCTTCTCCTCTGACATCAGTACTGTCTACAGACTAGGTAGGGGGAGGATCACCCGGTCAATACGGTTTAGGGAATTAATGAGTACTGTCAGACTACTGTAGGTAGAGAACCATTGTATTATACTGAGTACTGTCAGACTACTGTAGGTAGAGAACCACTGTGTTTTACTGAGTACTGTCACTGTAGGTAGAGAACCATTGTGTTTTACTGAGTACTGTCAGACTACTGTAGGTAGAGAACCATTGTGTTTTACTGAGTACTGTCACTGTAGGTAGAGAACCACTGTGTTTTACTGAGTACTGTCACTGTAGGTAGAGAACCACTGTGTTATACTGAGTACTGCCAGACTACTGTAGGTAGAGAACCACTGTGTTATACTGAGTACTGCCAGACTACTGTAGGTAGAGAACCATTGTGTTTTACTGAGTACTGTCACTGTAGGTAGAGAACCACTGTGTTTTACTGAGTACTGTCACTGTAGGTAGAGAACCACTGTGTTATACTGAGTACTGCCAGACTACTGTAGGTAGAGAGCCATTGTGTTTTACTGAGTACTGTCACTGTAGGTAGAGAACCACTGTGTTTTACTGAGTACTGTCACTGTAGGTAGAGAACCACTGTGTTATACTGAGTACTGTCAGACTACTGTAGGTAGAGAACCACTGTGTTTTACTGAGTACTGTCACTGTAGGTAGAGAACCACTGTGTTTTACTGAGTACTGTCACTGTAGGTAGAGAACCATTGTGTTATACTGAGTACTGTCAGACTACTGTAGGTAGAGAACCACTGTGTTTTACTGAGTACTGTCACTGTAGGTAGAGAACCATTGTGTTTTACTGAGTACTGTCAGACTACTGTAGGTAGAGAACCATTGTGTTTTACTGAGTACTGTCACTGTAGGTAGAGAACCACTGTGTTTTACTGAGTACTGTCACTGTAGGTAGAGAACCACTGTGTTATACTGAGTACTGCCAGACTACTGTAGGTAGAGAACCACTGTGTTATACTGAGTACTGCCAGACTACTGTAGGTAGAGAACCATTGTGTTTTACTGAGTACTGTCACTGTAGGTAGAGAACCACTGTGTTTTACTGAGTACTGTCACTGTAGGTAGAGAACCACTGTGTTATACTGAGTACTGCCAGACTACTGTAGGTAGAGAACCATTGTGTTTTACTCAGTACTGTCACTGTAGGTAGAGAACCACTGTGTTTTACTGAGTACTGTCACTGTAGGTAGAGAACCACTGTGTTATACTGAGTACTGCCAGACTACTGTAGGTAGAGAACCATTGTGTTTTACTGAGTACTGTCACTGTAGGTAGAGAACCATTGTGTTTTACTGAGTACTGTCACTGTAGGTAGAGAACCACTGTGTTATACTGAGTACTGTCAGACTACTGTAGGTAGAGAACCACTGTGTTTTACTGAGTACTGTCACTGTAGGTAGAGAACCACTGTGTTATACTGAGTACTACCAGACTACTGTAGGTAGAGAACCATTGTGTTTTACTGAGTACTGTCAGACTACTGTAGGTAGAGAACCACTGTGCTATACTGAGTACTGTCACTGTAGGTAGAGCACCACTGTGTTATACTGAGTACTGCCAGACTACTGTAGGTAGAGAACCACTGTGTTTTACTGAGTACTGTCACTGTAGGTAGAGAACCATTGTGTTTTACTGAGTACTGTCAGACTACTGTAGGTAGAGAACCACTGTGTTATACTGAGTACTGTCACTGTAGGTAGAGAACCACTGTGTTATACTGAGTACTGCCAGACTACTGTAGGTAGGGAACCACTGTGTTTGTATGTATGTAAACATTTGTTATTGTGAAAAGGTGGTTAAATATATGCATGTTTTCTTCCCACAGACAGACTGGATCAGTCTGATTTTACGTACATCAGAAACCAACCTAAACAAGGTTAGTAATACGTTATCTAAATAACAAGGTAGTCTTATGTTTATCAAAGTGAATACGTTGTTTATCAGATTCTTAATACAGCGTCAGCTGAATGGTAGAGTACTGTTTAGAGGCCATTATAAACTGTGTGGTTCCAGCCCTGAATGCTGATTGGCTGACAGCTGTGGTATATCAGACCGTACACCACGGGTGTGACAAAACTGCATTTTTACTGCTCTAATTACGTCGGTAACCAGTTTATAATAGCAATTAGGCTCCTTAGGGGTTTGTGGTTAATGGCCAATATACCACGGCTAAGGGCTGTGTCCAGAAGAACAGCCCTTAGCCGTGGTATATTGGCCATATACCAAACTCCCTCGTGCCTTATTGCTTATATCCTTCTGTCTCAGTCAAAGCCAATAACATTTTCTCCTGACAGCTGTAGATGTTTTGGAAACAACAGAGAGAACAGGGAACTCTATACGAAGTCAAACTCTTTACTTTTCTTCCCTGTTTAGGAGTAGAGTAGGAAACTAATAATGTTTAACTTTTTGCATACATGACATTTTACAAGGGATAGAATATTGTATTATTTTGTTGAGAAGGCAGGATACACATTGTACAATTTACTTTGACAGCCAAGGATGTTTCATAGCTACATTTCTAATGCAATTCTAATGCAATATATTTCTAAGGCATTGAGTTTCATATGCAGTGTGTCTGAACCCTTACGCTCAGTGTTCATATCTTTCTCTCTCAGAGCATAAGCCCCCCACCAGCACCCGGCAGTCCATCATCTCAGAGAAGAATGACGCTACACTCCCATACCACTCCTCCTACGCATCCCAGAATGCTTTAGGGCGTGGCGGTGACGGGGAGCTGCTGTCCTTCAGTCTGGACAACACCTTCAGAGAGATGAACGAGTTCCAGGAAGACCCATCCCTTTTCCTGGAGGAGGGGAGCTGGGAGGGGGAGGAGTCGGAGATCTGTGACCCCACCTTGACCCTGCTCAACATGCATCACTTTCAGGTGAGAGGTCACAGGTTCACTGTTTAGAAATGGAAGGATTTAGACCTGTCTGGTTCATACAGTTCACTTGTGTTTGTTTATTCATTCATTCAAGCACTGTTGATTGGCAATAAAGTACTCTATTATATCCTCTCCTCTCCTCTCCTCTCCTCTCCTCTCCTCTCCTCCTCTCCTCTCCTCTCCTCTCCTCTCCTCTCCTCTCCTCTCCTCCAGGAGGAGTTCCTGCCCCTGTATGACCTCCACCACTCATTCCTCTGGCTGACGTTCTCAGGGCAGAGTGAGGAGGAGTTACTGGGCCACCTGGAGATTGTCAGGGAGGGGGCCAAGAGAACGGGCATGGCCTGGGCACACCGACGGGCATGCTTCCTACTGGGGAGGCTCTGCGCCAAGAAGCTCAAGTACTCCCAGGTAGGGCAGAAGGGAGGAACACTAGAGTACGCATACATGGACACAGCACACACACACACACACACACACACACACACACACACACACACACACACACACACACACACACACACACACACACACACACACACACACACACACACACACACACACACACACACACACACACACACACACACACACACACACGTACAAACACATACATTTATGCATGCACTCACACACAAAAACACACATGCATAACATGAGTGTGCTCTTAAATGTACTTCAATGTCCTTTTCGCACCCCTTTGTCCCAGGCCCGTGTGTATTACGAGGAAGCCCTTGGAGTCTCTGTCGACGGTTTCTCTGACCTCCCTCTCCTCATCGCCCTGTACACCAACCTCACAGCCGTCTACCTCAAACAGAAGATGGCCGACAAGCTGCCCCCAACCCTGGAGAAGGCCAGTGCTCTGCTCCTCTGCCTCCCAAGCCACACCTTCACCTCCCTGGATGAGTTTGAGCTGCTGAAGCTTGTGCTGCGGAGGTCTATGGTGGAAGGGGACAAACACCTGGAGGCACGGGCCTGCTACCTCACTGCCAGCCTCTTCCTCCTCCTTAGGTTGGTGTTGTCTGTATAATGTACTATATAGGGAATAAGGATGCCATTTTGGACACAACCTATGTCCCTTGTTTTTATATATTTTTAATACACACACTGTATCACTTTTATGTGATTGTTGTATAATTAAAAGTTTGACCTCCCGGGTGGCGCAGTGGTCTGCTTTGCAGTGCTAGCTGTGCCACCAGAGACTCTGGGTTCGAGCCCAGGCTCTGTCGCAGCCGGCCGCGACCGGGAAGTCCATGGGGCGACGCACAATTGGCCTAGCGTCGTCCGGGTTAGGGAGGGTTTGGCCGGTAGGGATATCCTTGTTTCATCGCGCACTAGCGACTCCTGTGGCGGGCCGGGCGCAGAGTGCGCTGACAAGGTTGCTAGGTTTATGGTGTATCCTCCGACACATTGGTGTGGCTGGCTTCCGGGTTGGATGCGCGCTGTGTTAAGAAGCAGTGTGGCTTGGTTGGGTTGTGCTTCGGAAGACGCATGGCTCTCGACCTTCATCTCTCCCGAGACCGTACGGGAGTTGCAGCGATGAGACAAGACACTAACTACTAACAATTGGATACCATGAAAAAGGGGGTAAAAAAAGAAATAAAAGTTTGTTATAAATCAAGTATATAATCATTATTATTATTTCAATTATTAATATAGAAAGATAGATGACGCCCTGCCCTTCGCGGAGCGTCTCCAGTTCCTCACCGTTACCCTGTCTGCTGAAAAGGGACGCCCCATCGCCCCCCTGGACCTCAACTGGCTTCTGTCCCGTCTCTACAACCGTAAATACATGCCCTACCTGGCCCTGGCATCACTCAGCCTGGACACTGGACAGGACCACTCACTACAGGATGCCTTCCACAGGATAGAACTGTTCAGCAGGAACTCGGTAGGCTATGGTTTGTTTGTTAAGCAATCACATGCTAATGTTTCAAAAACAAATGAAATATTACTACACAGTATACAACAGACTGGACCCTGTCTTTCAAAGATAATTAGTAAAAATCCAAATAACTTCACAGATCTTGATTGTAAAGGGTTTAAACACTGTTTCCCATGCTTGTTCAATGAACCATAAACAATGAATGAACATGCACCTGTGGAACGGTCGTTAAGACACTAACAGCTTACAGATGGTAGGCAATTAAGGTCACAGTTATGAAAACTTAAGACACTGAAGAGGCCTTTCTACTGACTCTGAAAAACACCAAAAGAAAGATGCCCAGGGTCCCTGCTCATCTGCGTGAACGTGCCTTAGGCATGCTGCAAGGAGGCATGAGGACTGCAGATGTGGCCAGGGCAATAAATTGCAATGTCCCTAATGTGAGACGCCTAAGACAGCTCTACAGGGAGACAGGACGGACAGCTGATCATCCTCGCAGTGGCAGACCACGTGTAACAACACCTGCACAGGATCGGTACATCCGAACATCACACCTGCGGGACAGGTACAGGATGCAACAACAACTGCCCGAGTTACACAAGGAACGCACAATCCCTCCATCAGTGCTCAGACTGTCCGCAGTAGGCTGAGAGAGGCTGTACTGAGGGTTTGTAGGCCTGTTGTAAGGCAGATCCTCACCAGACATCCCTGTAACCCACCAAACCCACCATCGCTGGACCAGACAGGACTGGCAAAAAGGGCTCTTCACTGACGAGTCACGGTTTTGTCTCACCAGGGGTGATGGTCGGATTCGTGTTTATCGTTGAAGGAATGAGCGTTACACCGAGGCCTGTACTCTGGAGCAGGATCGACTTGGAGGTGGAGGGTCCGTCATGGTCTGGGGCGGTGTGTCACAGCATCATCAGACTGAGCTTGTTGTCATTGCAGGCAATCTCAACGCTGTTCATTACAGGGATGACATCCTCCTCCCTCATGTGGTACCCTTCCTGCAGGCTCATCCTGACATGACCCTCCAGCATGACAATGGCACCAGTTATACTGCTCCTGCAAGACAGGAATGTCAGTGTTCTGCCATGGCCAGCGAAGAGTCTGGATCTCAATCCCATTGAGCACGTTTGGGACCTGTTGGATCGGAGAGTGAGGGCTAGGGCCATTCTCCCCAGAAATGTCTGGGAACTTGCAGGTGCCTTGGTGGAAGAGTGGGGTAACATCTCACAGCAAGAACTGGCAAATCTGGTGCAGTCCATGAGGAGGAGATGCACTGCAGTACTTAATGCAGCTGGTGGCCACACCAGATACTGACTGCTACTTTTGATTTTGACCCCCCTTTGTTCAGGACACATTATTCAATTTCTGTTCGTCACATGTCTGTGGAACTTGTTCAGTTTATGTCTTAGTTGTTGATTCTTGTTATGTACATACAAATATTTACACATGTTAAGTTTGCTGAAAATAAACGCAGTTGACAGTGAAAGGACGTGTCTTTTTTTTCTGAGTTTATAATTCTTCAAATGTTTTACATATAAATGTTTCATAGGTGCGTCTGAACCCGCGATGGAAAGAGGGAACGTCTCTTCTCCCAGCCCAGATCGTGGTGTACCTGCAGCAGGCTCTGGCAATTGCGGAGCGGGGTGACGACCTTAAGACCCAGAGAGACCTATGTCTGGGCCTGGCCTGTGTTTACCAGCAACACGGGGCCCTGGAGAAGGCCCTGCCCTGTGCCCAGCAGGCTGTACAGACCGGGGGAGGTATCAACGAGGAGGAGGGGTTTGAGGCGTCAGTACTGCTGGGATGGCTGTTAGTCCTGACGGGACAGCCTGAGAGGGCACAGAACACCTTGCAGCCACTATTACAGTCACTACAGGTAATTACAGTCACTACTTGTAACTAAAATCACTTCAGGTAAGTACAGTCTCTACCAGCAACTACAGTCTCTCTGGTAATTACAGTCTCTACAGGTACCTACAGTCTTTCTGGTAACTACAGTCATAACAGGTAACTAAAATCACTACAGGTAACTACAGTCTCTACAGGTAACTACAGTCTCTCTGGTAACTACAGTCTCTCTGGTAACTACTGTCTCTACAGGTAACTACAGTCTCTCTGGTAACTACAGTCTCTCTGGTAACTACAGTCTCTACAGGTAACTACTGTCACTACAGGTAACTACAGTCTCTACAGGTAACTACAGTCTCTACAGGTAACTACAGTCCCTACAGGTAGGTACAGTCTCTACAGGTAACGACAGTCCCTACAGGTAACTACAGTCTCTACAGGTAATGACAGTCCCTACAGGTAACTACAGTCTCTACAGGTAACTACAGTCCCTACAGGTAACTACAGTCCCTACAGGTAACTACAGTCTCTACAGGTAACTACAGTCTCTACAGGTAACTACAGTCTCTACAGGTAACTACAGTCCCTACAGGTAACTACAGTCCCTACAGGTAACTACAGTCTCTCTGGTAACTACAGTCTCTACAGGTAACTACTGTCACTACAGGTAACTACAGTCTCTACAGGTAACTACAGTCTCTACAGGTAACTACTGTCACTACAGGTAACTACAGTCTCTACAGGTAACTACAGTCTCTACAGGTAACTACAGTCTCTACAGGTAACTACAGTCTCTACAGGTAACTACAGTCTCTACAGGTAACTACAGTCTCTACAGGTAACTACAGTCTCTACAGGTAACTACAGTCCCTACAGGTAACTACAGTCCCTACAGGTAACTACAGTCTCTACAGGTAACTACAGTCTCTACAGGTAACTACAGTCTCTACAGGTAACTACAGTCTCTACAGGTAACTACAGTCTCTACAGGTAACATTATCATTATCTCTACAATATTATGAGTATCATCATCACAACCAACATTGACCTCTAGTCTCTACCCACTACGCACTTGTTTAGCTCTGAAAGAACTGGTCAGATGGAACAAGGTAGTAGCTCCGCCTTGCCACATGCTCGTGGACTTGTAAAGATCTTGTAATCAATCAATCAATCAAACCTCTATCTCCTTTCTTTCCTTGCAGGGAACCGACAGCCCGACCCAGAGGGGAGTGATCCACAACCTGCTGGCTCTGTGTCTGCGGCAGCAGGGTGGCATCCCCGAGGCCGGCAGCCACCTCCACCATGCCCTCACCATCTCCAGGGAGAGTGGCAACCAGAGGAACCAGGCCCTGGCCCTCGCCAACCTGGGCTGCCTGGCACTGGGCGTGGGGGCACCCACACTGGCAGAACGATTCCTATTCAGGTCAGCAAGGAGGGAGGGTGTGTGGGGCTGAGGGGGCAGTGGGTCAGAAGTGTGTGTGTGTGTGTGTGTGTGTGTGTGTGTGTGTGTGTGTGTGTGTGTGTGTGTGTGTGTGTGTGTGTGTGTGTGTGTGTGTGTGTGTGTGTGTGTGTGTGTGTGTGTGTGTGTGTGTGTGTGTGTGTGTGTGTGTACAGTAGGTGACTGCGTACATGCGTGCGTGTTACATTTGTAATAATATGAATCCTTTCCTGGTCGAGTTAGTGTCTGTATCTCTACATGGTTGTTCCCTGTTAAATGAGAGGGACTGTTTCCTACTGTATGTCCCTCAGGTCTCTGTGGTTGTAGCCTGTTAAATGAGAGGGACTGTTTCCTACTGTATGTCCCTCAGGTCTCTGTGGTTGTAGCCTGTTAAATGAGAGGGACTGTTTCCTACTGTATGTCCCTCAGGTCTCTGTGGTTGTAGCCTGTTAAATGAGAGGGACTGTTTCCTACTGTATGTCCCTCAGGTCTCTGTGGTTGTAGCCTGTTAAATGAGAGGGACTGTTTCCTACTGTATGTCCCTCAGGTCTCTGTGGTTGTAGCCTGTTAAATGAGAGGGACTGTTTCCTACTGTATGTCCCTCAGGTCTCTGTGGTTGTAGCCTGTTAAATGAGAGGGACTGTTTCCTACTGTATGTCCCTCAGGTCTCTGTGGTTGTAGCCTGTTAAATGAGAGGGACTGTTTCCTACTGTATATCCCTCAGGTCTCTGTGGTTGTAGCCTGTTAAATGAGAGGGACTGTTTCCTACTGTATGTCCCTCAGGTCTCTGTGGTTGTAGCCTGTTAAATGAGAGGGACTGTTTCCTACTGTATGTCCCTCAGGTCTCTGTGGTTGTAGCCTGTTAAATGAGAGGGACTGTTTCCTACGGTATGTCCCTCAGGTCTCTGTGGTGTGGTAGCCTTGTTAAATGAGAGGGACTGTTTCCTACTGTATATCCCTCAGGTCTCTGTGGTTGTAGCCTGTTAAATGAGAGGGACTGTTTCCTACTGTATGTCCCTCAGGTCTCTGTGGTTGTAGCCTGTTAAATGAGAGGGACTGTTTCCTACTGTATGTCCCTCAGGTCTCTGTGGTTGTAGCCTGTTAAATGAGAGGGACTGTTTCCTACAGTATGTCCCTCAGGTCTCTGTGGTTGTAGCCTGTTAAATGAGAGGGACTGTTTCCTACGGTATGTCCCTCAGGTCTCTGTGGTTGCAGCCTGTTAAATGAGAGGGACTGTTTCCTACTGTATGTCCCTCAGGTCTCTGTGGTTGTTCCTGTTAAATGAGAGGGACTGTTTCCTACTGTATGTCCCTCAGGTCTCTGTGGTTGTAGCCTGTTAAATGAGAGGGACTGTTTCCTACGGTATGTCCCTCAGGTCTCTGTGGTTGTAGCCTGTTAAATGAGAGGGACTGTTTCCTACTGTATGTCCCTCAGGTCTCTGTGGTTGTAGCCTGTTAAATGAGAGGGACTGTTTCCTACTGTATGTCCCTCAGGTCTCTGTGGTTGTAGCCTGTTAAATGAGAGGGACTGTTTCCTACTGTATGTCCCTCAGGTCTCTGGGGTTGTTCCTGGAGATCTGGGAGAGTCCCGTTGACGAGGAGCACGTCCAGACCTACCTATGGTTGGGGCGGAGCTACAAGGACAGGGGGAGGAGCCAGGACGCCAGGCTGTGTTATGAGATGGGCCTCCTCATCTCCCTCCAGGCCAGGAACCTACCAAGTGAGTTACCTTAACCCTATCCCTCCACACCGGGAACCTACCCAGTAAATATCACAGTCAAAACTAACCCGAAACCTAAACCTAACCTTAACGCTAGTTCAACAAAACTACGAAAGATAACAACCAATCACGATCATGTAAATCAAAAGAAGCTACTATCTGAACTTTTGCCTCTGTCTTCTGTCCTCTTCTGTCTCTGTCCTCTGTCCT